>NW_024963713.1:0-3366 GCF_019238085.1 Lagopus leucura | reverse complement strand
TAAAATAAAGTAAAATAAAATAAAGGAAAATGAAATGAAATGAAATGAAATAAAATAAAATAAAATAAAATAAAATAAAATAAAATAAAGGAAAATAAAATAAAGTAAAATAAAATAAAATAAAATAACATAAAATACAATAGAAAATGAGAGGTTCCTGAATTGCTGCCCAATTCGGGTTTTGTGGGCGGAGCTAAAAAGGAGGATTTTACAGGGGAGGAGGGGAGGAATGGAGCCATGGGAGGTGGGCGATTTTTGGGCACGGTCACCTTGGCGCCTTTCCCGTTGTGGTTCCTTGAAAATGGGTAGAAAGCTCCCAGCTGCATCCAGCGGGCGCACAGCTCGTATTCCGAATCTGAGAAGAACCCGCAGATGTCGGCTCCGGTCTGAAAATCCCAAAGGATGCTTTAAGGACAGCTCCAAAATCCCAACCAGGCCGCACCGCGCGCTGCCGTTTGTGGAGAGGTGACCAAGAGGGATGGGGGAGGAAGGGACGAACGAGGGACTTACGTAGGACACCCCAAAGAGGCTGAACTCCATCATACCTGCAAGGAGAACAGAATTCAGGCATTTCAGCCGTGAAATATTTGGTATTTTCAACTGCGCGACAGAATTTGGCGTTTTCAGCTGAGAAGAATAATTTGGTATTTTAATTTGTGAACCACAGTTTGGTATTTTCAACCATGAAATACAGGTTGGCATTTTCAACTGTTAAATATAAGCCTGTATTTTCAACCATGAAATACAGGTTGGCATTTTCAACTGTTAAATATAGGCCTGTATTTTCAACCATGAAATACAAGTTGGCATTTTCAACTGTTAAATATAGGCCTGTATTTTCAACCATGAAGTACAGCTTGGGATTTTCAACTGTTAAATATAAGCCTGTATGTTCAACCATGAAGTACAGCTTGGGATTTTCAACTGTTAAATATAGGCCTGTATTTTCAACCATGAAGTACAGGTTGGCATTTTCAACTCTTAAATACAGTTCTCTATTTTCAACCAAGAAGAACAGCTTGGTATTTTCAACTGTGAAATGCAGTTCTCTACTTTCAAACATGAAGAACAGCTTGGCATTTTCAACTGTTTAAAAATACAGTTCTCTGTTTCCATCCATGAAGTACAATTTATTATTTTCAACTCTTAAATGAAATCCGGTATTTTCAGCCATGAAATACGGTTGGGTATTTTCAGCTGTGAAAAAAAACTGGGTGTTTTCAGCTACGAAACATAATTTGGTATTTTTGTCTGCGAATTATATGGGATGAAGACTTTGAGGGCAATGTGGTCAGCAGGGCTCAACCTGACACAGTGGAAATGGAGAAGAACTTCTGAACAATGTGGAATAATGGTGGAAAGAAAGGATTTGAGGACAAGGGGGTCAACAGAGCTCAACCCAATTCAGTGGAAATGATGCAGAATTCCTTAATGATGTGGAATAATGGTGGAATGAAAGGATTTGAGGACAAGGGGGTAGACAGGATTCAACCCAACTCAGTGGAAATGATGAAGGATTTCTTGGCGATGCGGAATAATGGTGGAATGAAAGGATTTGAGGACAAGGTGGTCAGCAGGGCTGAACCCAACTCAGTGGAAATGATGAAGGATTCCTTAATGATGTGGAATAATGGTGGAAAAATAGGATTTGAGGACAACGTGGTTGACAGGATTCAACCCAACTCAGTGGAAATGATGAAGGATTTCTTAATGACAGCGGCAAGGAAAGAGATCAAGAAGGAACTGGCCATCGTTGTTCAAACACTGGGATTCTATGTGTGAAAATGCGTTGATTCTGGGGAAGGGAGCGCGGGTTCACGGCGTTCCATCGACTCACCAATGATGGATTTGGTCATCTGGTCCCACGCCGCCGTGTTGTCCCCCAGCCAATGCCCTGCCCACTGCCCGCTGCTGGGGTAGGTGGAACGCGTGATGACGATGCCCCGCTCCTTCGTGATGCTCCGCAGTGCACTGGGGGCAGCAAGTGATCCTCAGGGCTCGTTTAAAAGGGTTTTCGGGGAGAAAAAGGTGGAAAAAAGGAAGAAAAAGGGGAAAACAAATAAAAAGGGTGACTTACTCCAGTGTGGGTTTGGTCTGGGCCCAACCGTAGAGGTTGTGGACGTCGTAGTGGCGCAGCTCGGTGCCGTCGGCCAGGATCTGGACGCCCTCCATGCAGATGGTTTTGTAGGCCAAGCCCTGCTCCCTCCACCCCAATTCTGTGGGAAATGGGGTGAAAACAGCACAGTTTAATAAAAGCTTGGAAAAATCACTTTTCGTTGGCGCCGTCTTCATTGAGGTTCACTTCCTCTTACATGGATGCGTGGTCGGCTTGGTTTACAGCCAAATAAGATTTTTGGAGGTTTTGAAATCTAGAAGAGGCAGAAATTGCCCACGTTCCCCCGTAAAATTGGATTTCTGGAATCTGGGAAAGTCGAGAATTTGCCGACATTCCTTCCTGAAAGTGGATTTCTGGAATTTGGGAGAGGTGGAAATTGCCGATATTCCATTCTGGAATTGGATTTCTGAAGCTTAAGAAAATCAGAAAGTGCTGATATTCCTTTCTAAACTTGAGGAAATGCAGGAAGTTCAGGAAATTTTCATTCAGGAAATGCTCATTTTTTTCAGAATGGAAATTCTGAAGCTCGGAAAGGCAGAAATTGCTGCTATTCCTCTAAAAATCGGATCTCCGAAACTGAGGGAAGGCAGAAATTGTTGACACTCGCTTTTGAAATATGGGAAATTCAGAGATTAATGGCTTTCCTTTCTAATTTTATATATTCAGGTTTACATTCAGGTTTAGGGTTTACGTTTTTGTGCATCCACAATTTGCATTTCTGCACGGGAAAGGCAGAAATCACTGCTGAAATTGGATTTCTAAAGGTTGGGAGAAGCAGAAATCAACAGTTTTCCTTTTTCCAAAGGGCTCTGAGGTCACTGCTGAAATCAAAGGCTGGAATTCGACATGCTAAAAATCTTCCAAAAATTGATTTATTTTTTTTTCCTCTCTCTTTTTTTTTTCTTGTTCGAGGAGTTGTTCCGGGTTTGGGGATTTAAGGCAATTCTTTCCTATAGGAAATGCAGCAACAAACATAAAAGCGAACGAAGGGGTTCAATTCAACCCCTTGATTTAATTTAAAAGGGGTTCATTGGCCCATTTCCTTATTAAATGAGCCATAATTAAGCAGACTTACGGGGCATGTATGGGGGATTATTGAGCTCTTGATCTCTGCAGCCCCAAACCGCCCCATGGACGAAGCTGGCGGGTTCATTCATGTCCTGAAAGAAACACAAAAACACACATACAAAAAAAAACAAACCCAAAATTGACCCAAAATTCCACTCCAATGTGGCAAACATTTGGGCTTT
>NW_024963712.1:0-16603 GCF_019238085.1 Lagopus leucura | reverse complement strand
CATCGCATGCAGCAGGGCACATCGCATGCAGCAGGGCACATCGCATGCAGCAGGGCACAGCAGTGTGCATCGCATGCAGCAGGGCACATCGCATCGCATGCAGCAGGGCGCAGCGCCGCGCGGTTCCCCAGCACACGGGCAGGGCGGGAGCTGAGCGCTCGCTCCCTTCTCTCTCTCACCCCACGTGGGGAAAGACAGACAAGCACTGCTCGCACGCCATTGGCCGCACCGTAGCCAATCAGAGGGCGCCGTTGCGCAGCGCCTCTCGCCCATTGGCTGGCGGGAAGCCCTTTTGTTCTCACCACCCGGGCGCGGTTAACCCTTTCCCTCCCGGCGGCAGCGGAGAGGCGACCGTGGGCGCCGGGGGGGGGGGGGTGCGGGGTGCGGTCACGTGGAGGCGTTGGGGCGCGCCGTAGCGGTGGGGGAGCGATGGGAGCAACGCAGCGGGGCTGGGGGGCAACGGGGTGCGGGGGGGGGGGGGGGGGGAAGATGAGCCTGGAGCTGAGAACGCACCAACTCGTGGCGCACGGAGCGGTGCTGCCCCCTGGCGGCGGGCGGACAGAAGGACAAAGCCTGAGAAGTTGGGGGGGGGCGAAAGGAGGAAGGATGGACAGACGGCCGTAGGGATGGACAGGCGGAGCGGCAGATGGACGGCCAGGTGCGCGCACGGAGGGACAGACGGACAGCAGGGCACAGCCCGGGGCTCACGGCAGCAGCGCCCACCTCCAGGCAGCTCCGTGCACCAGCAGCGCCCCCAGCCCAGGCAGGGAGCTGAGCCGCGCCCCCATGGCAAGAAGGGGCTGCGAGCAGCCACAGCCCCCCAGGATCCAACCGTAGGGCAGCCCCCAGCCCCGGGACGCCCCCTACCCCCAAGCCTGCCCTCCTAGGGCTCCTTTCACCCGCCGGCCGGCCCGCAGCCCCAGGCGCACACACACACAGAGCCCCGGTTGGAGTTTACTGCAGCGGTTTTTTTTTCCTTTATTATTATTTTCCTTACACAATGATGTGTCGTTGGGCGTTTGAAAGATTTCTCAACCCGGAGGATGACTTTCCCAATTTTGGTTTCCTACCGTCAACGTGAGAACATTTAAGGCAACGTACAAAAAAAAAAAAAAAACCCAAAAAAAAAAAAAAAAAAAAAAACAAAAAGAAAAAAAGTCTTACATAAATTAAAACGATGCATAAATTTACAGGTGTCAATGCCAAGTTTCAGCAACCCGCGTTGAGGAACCTCAGCCCCGTGGTGGTTATAGAGGGGTGGGGAGGAGGAGGGCTGGTTGGTAAGGCTCGGATGCAGATATGTTTCCCAACCTTGCTTAGAACGGCGGCGACAGAAGTGGGTGTGGATGGATCTCCTACCAGCCTCTACACCAAATCTGGAATACTCTGCACTGGATGGAAGCCTGACTGACTCTGAATACCCTGCACACATCTGGGCACGCAGCACAACCCCCCCAAGCAGATCTGTGCAGGGTATTTCCTCTAAATGTGCACCAAACGGTGAATAAATGATGGAATCGAGTGCCAGCTCGCCAACCCAGCGCTGACACAACTAACGACATCAGGTACAGACTTTCCAAGGGCAAAGTTTCTTTTGAAAGAAGGCTTATTCCAGTTTTATGAGGCTAGCATGAGGTGTATAGATTTGCCAGGGCAAACGTATACTAGTGAGACGACTCATGCAGCAGATGCTGTGCACCTGCCAGCAGTCCGTTTAGAAGCATTTACGGTGCACGATGGATGGGCCGGACTCATCGTATTCCTGCTTGCTGATCCACATCTGCTGGAAGGTGGACAGGGAGGCCAGGATGGAGCCGCCGATCCACACGGAGTATTTGCGCTCCGGAGGGGCGATGATCTGCAATGAGAGCGCTGGTCAGGGCCGCCCCGTGCCTCCTCCCAACCAACCCGAGCCGAGGTGGCGGCGCTCCTTACCTTGATCTTCATCGTGCTGGGTGCCAGGGCTGTGATCTCCTTCTGCATCCTGTCGGCGATGCCGGGGTACATGGTGGTACCGCCTGACAGCACCGTGTTGGCGTACAGATCCTTCCTGATGTCGACATCACACTTCATGATGGAGTTGAAAGTGGTCTCGTGGATGCCGCACGACTCCATGCCTGGCAGAGGGGGGAAGGCAGGGGCGCATTGCAGGCTGCACGCACGCACAGCACACCCGGCCCCACAGCTCCCTCCACATGCAGCTCTAACCCAAACCTACCCAGGAAAGAGGGCTGGAAAAGAGCCTCTGGGCACCGGAACCGCTCGTTGCCGATGGTGATGACCTGCCCGTCAGGCAGCTCATAGCTCTTCTCCAGGGAGGAGGAAGAGGCAGCAGTGGCCATCTCCTGCTCGAAGTCCAGGGCGACGTAGCACAGCTTCTCTTTGATGTCACGCACGATTTCCCTCTCAGCTGTGGTGGTGAAGCTGTAGCCCCTCTCTGTCAGGATCTTCATGAGGTAGTCGGTCAGGTCACGGCCAGCCAGGTCCAGACGCAGGATGGCATGGGGCAGAGCGTAGCCCTCGTAGATGGGCACCGTGTGGGTGACACCATCCCCAGAGTCCATAACAATGCCTGTGGTGCGACCGGAGGCGTACAGGGACAGCACGGCCTGGATGGCCACGTACATGGCGGGGGTGTTGAAGGTCTCAAACATGATCTGTCAGAAAGGGAAGTGAAACATAAGTGAGCTGAGCACTGAGAGCCGAGTGGGGTCACTCACACCCGTGTTAGCACACGCATGCTGGCATGCAAAAAAAAAAAAAAAGAAAAAAAAAAAACAACTGTGATGTGAAGGAAAAGCAAAGAAAAGCAGGCAGAAAACACAAATGAAAGAAACCTGAGACGTCAGGGGGGAAATGCCAGGAGAACAGAACCCTGAAAATGGTGGGAGAGAGATGGCTCAGGATTAGGGTGCCATAAACAAAGGAGGAGGGCGGTGCAGCGGGCAGCAGCCATACCTGCGTCATCTTCTCACGGTTGGCCTTGGGGTTGAGCGGAGCCTCAGTGAGCAGCACCGGGTGCTCCTCGGGCGCCACACGCAGCTCGTTGTAGAAGGTGTGGTGCCAGATCTTCTCCATGTCGTCCCAGTTGGTGACGATGCCGTGCTCGATGGGGTACTTCAGGGTCAGGATGCCCCTCTTGCTCTGCGCCTCGTCGCCCACATAGCTGTCCTTCTGCCCCATGCCCACCATCACGCCCTACAAGCAGCTCGCGGTCAACAACGCGCACAGCCCCACCGACCCCCCCAACCCCCCGCCTTCCCCCAGCCCTCGCACCCCCGCCTCACACACACACCTGGTGCCGGGGGCGGCCCACGATGGACGGGAACACGGCGCGGGGCGCATCGTCCCCGGCGAATCCCGCCTTGCACATGCCGGAGCCATTGTCGATCACGAGCGCTGCGATTTCCTCTTCCATCTTGGGGTATTCTGCGGGACGGTCGCACCGTCACCCCACCGCCAACTCCCACCATGCAACCCCCCCCCCCCCCCCCCCCCCGCCGCCGCCCATGGCTCCGTCCGCCGCCATTCGAATCTTCGAATCTCCCGCGCCGTGACGTCACGCGCGACCGCAGCCAATCACAACGCGTCCCGCCCCACCCCAACGGCCCTCAGAGCGGGCGCGGCCAACGCGCGCTGGGACCGGAGGGGGGGAAATGGAAGGGGGGGAATGGCTGGGGGTGAGGCCCTATGGGGCGCTGCGCAGCGCTGAGCCCCCCCCCACCCCCACCGCGCTCCCCTCCCGCACACCCCGCGGCATCGCGCGCACTGCCTCAGCCGCCGCCGGCCCCGAGGAGGGGGGCGCGGGGCCGTACCTGTGCGGGGAGGCTGCGCCCGGTGCTGAAGAGAGCGATGACGCTGCGCGCGGTCCGCTGCCGCCGGCGGAGTGAGACCGTTCCGCTGCCAGCCCCACGCTTTTATACCCAGGGGGCGGCAGCCCCTCCCACCCGGCCGAGAACATCGCCATATATGGAGATCTTTCAGAAACACGCGCTCCCATTGGCTAGTCCGCACTCGGCCACGTGGGGAGACTTGCCGGCTCGTCCCCGCCCCGAGAACCCCGGAATCTGCATGGGGCAAAGCGTGGGGTGGGGGTGGGGGGCAAAGCGGGGGGCGGCCGCCCCGGCCCGGCCCAGCGCCCCACGGCGGTGCCCCCCCCGGTACCGTGGGGTTCGGGGTGCGGAGGGGTGCGGGGCGGCTCCCGGTGCGATGCTGGGATCCACACGAGGGGGGCACTTAGAGGTGCTCCCCTCGGTAGGGTGCACTTGAGTGTAGGGGACCCTATGGGTGACAGCCGTATGGGTGACAACCCGTGTAGGGGATGCCCCGCATCGGAGGCACTCGTATAGGGGACGTTTCGAATAGGGGACACTGTGTTGGGTGGGCACCATGTGTAGGGGATGCCGGTATAGGGGTGCCTGGTATAGGGGGCATCCCATACACATGACACCCCCTATAGGGGACAGCTGTCACCCCACATGGGTGACACAGGCCTTGCTGCAGGGCACGTGGTGCTTCGTGCCCCAAAACACAGTGTCTCCCATCACTGCTATGGGGCCAACCTCGCCGTGCTGTGCCCATACTGTGCCATAGCAGGGGCCTGAGGGTGGGCAGGAGCCTGGGGCATGTAAGGCATCATGGAGCAACAACAGGCTGTGTTGGAGCCCCGTGGATCATACTGGTGTCCTGTGGACCGTACTGATGTCCCAAGAACCATATTGGTGTCCCAAGGACATGCTGGAGCCCCGTAGACCACACTGCAGCTCAATGGACCACAGACCCTGTTGGAGCCCCATGCTCCATATGGTGCCCCATGAGCCATGCTGGTGCCAATGGACTGTACTGGTGCCTCACTGTCCATGTTGGAGCCCTAGGAACTGCCTTGGAACCCATCAGATCGCACTGGTACCCCACAGCCCACGCCAGTGCCCATGGTTTGATATAATTGCTCATGTCACAGCCCCGTGGGCCATGATGCTGCCTCACAGTCCACACTAGAGCCCGGCAGATTATATTGGAGCCCTGTAGAGCACACTGGAGCCCAATGGCCCGTACTGGAGCTCCATGGCCATGTTGGGTGCCCGGTCCATGCAGACACAGCGGCACTTTCCACGCACTGCCCATGCTCCCCATGGCATCTCCTGGTGATTCCCAGCACCGCTCGGCCCCACACGGCTCCGGCACCACCCGTGGGCCACAGCGGTGCCATTGGGGCGGAAGATGGGGACAGAGCGCCGAGAGGTGCTGGGGGGCAGCGGGAGGGGCTGGGGGTCCCGTGTCCCCACGTAGGGCAGCGTCCCAGCCGTGGGCTGATGTCCCCGGGGCGGGCGGGGCCGCAGGTACCGCGGCACGGCTATATTAGGGCACATCGGGACGGTGGCACGGCCGCGCCCGGCACCGAAACCGCCTCCGCGGGGACTTTCGCTCGGGGAGGGGGGAGCGGGGAGAAGGAAGAGGAGGAGGAGGAGGAAGCGCACGTCGTTCTCCTTCCTCCTCCTCCCCCCCCCCTCTTCCTTCGGGTGAAGGTCCCCGCGGTGCTGATGCGGTGCGGTGCCCCCCCCACCCCGCGCGCACAGCTCTGTCGTCGTGGTGACGGTGACAGCCCACCCCATCCCCCCCCGCCGTTGTCACGGGGACGGCGGGGCGTTGCGCAAGGGGGCGTCGGCCCCCCCCCCCCCCCCTCCCCGGGCCCCCCCCCCCCCGGTCAAGCCCAACCCGGGGGGGGGGGAAAACAACGGGGTGGAGCAGGACACCCCCAATGCCAACACCAGCCCTATATTTGGGGAGGGGTGGCATCTGTGTGTGTCAATGCGGCTCTCAGCTCTCGCACTGCACACCTCCAGCAGCACCGTAGGATGTCCCCTTCACTGTCCCCCACCCCCCTCTGCAGGACCCTGACCCACTTAGCCACCCCCCCCCAGTCAGAAAGCCAAGCCGTATCCATTTCGGTGGGGGTCAGTTTCAGCACGCCATGCAGCTCGTGTAACGCAGCGCTGGGGGCCGCCGTGCCCCCCCCCCCCCTTCCTCTCCCAGGCACGGTAAAGGGAGAGCCATGAAAAAGTCATGAGGCAAACAATCCCCGGGACCTATTTTCGGGAACAATAACTCGCTGCCGCCACACTGACACCGGAGCTGGGGGGGAAGGAGGCAGTGAGAGCACAGAGCCGGGCGCTGGGGACCGGGTGTGACCGCTTATGGGACACCACCCATCCCCACGGACCTCTGTGCTCCCATAGGGCAGCACCCAAAACCATGGGATTGGGGTGAGCTCAGCCCAAGTGTCCCCAGCAGCGTCCTTGTGGCTGGGGGATACATGGCACCATAGGATGCCATCCATCATGCCAACACATGGCACTGTGACACCCAACACATGGCACCACGATGCCCAACACATGGCGCTGGAGGTCCCCATGCTGCAGTACCCAAAACATGGCACTGTGGTGCTCAACACATGGCACCAGTGGTCCCTGTCTTGTGATGCCCGACACATGGCACTGTGATGCTCAACACACGGCACTGGATGTCCCCATATCGTGATGCCCAACACACGGCACTGGAGGAGCAAATTCCACAGTGCCCAACACATGGCCCTGCAATGCCCAAAACACAGCAACGAAGGTTCCCATCCCACAGTGCCCAACGCACGACACCACGATGCCCAACACGGCCCCGTCGCTCCCCAGGGCCCAACACATGGCAAGATGATGATGACGAAGCCCAGTGCTCAGCTCTGTCCCATCAGAGACACAGGGCTGCGTGACCCTGAGCCACAGCCATGGGGGGGGGAAATGGGGCCGTAGGACAGATGGAGGCCAAGGGCCCCAAAGCAGGATAAAGGGTTTAAACTAATCAAAATGCCTGGCTAATTGTAAGGCGCTTAGGGGCTGGCCAGGAGGCGGCGCGCCGGGAGGTGACCCGCTGCTGAATCAGAGAGGCCGGTAACCTTAGCCTGCAGGGAACGGATCCGTGCGCCCAGATCGGGTTCCCACCCAAGTTTTCCACCCGCGGCTCCACGGTGGGACGCCGAGATCTGGAGCTGTGCACACACGGGGCTGCCCGGTGCTGGGCGTCGAGCCGCTGTGGGGCTGTAGGGCGTGGGGCAGTAGGTTACCCGGCAGCAATCTGGCCGGGCTCCGTAATCCCACCTGCCCCTAATTGGGCGTCCCCCCCCCCCCCCGCCGCGCCGTGCTGTGCCGTGCCGAGCTGTGCCACGGGGCCATTGCGGCAGCGGCGCCCGGCAGCGCAGACGTCCCCGCAGCCCCCTGGGGCCACCCCCCCCCCGGCAGAGGCGGAAGATGCCAACAAATGGGATCCACCAGGTCCTGAAGATCCAATTCGGGCTGATCAACTGCGAGAGCCGCTACCTGACGGCGGAGAGCTTCGGCTACAAGGTGAACGCCTCGGCACCCAGCCTGAAGCGCAAGCAGATATGGACGCTGGAGCAGGACGAGGCCGACAGCTCCGTTGTCTTCCTCAAGAGCCACCTGGGCCGCTACCTGGGGGCCGACAAGGACGGGCAGGTGCGCTGCGAGGCCGAGCAGCCGGGCCGCGATGAGCGCTTCAGCATCATCACGCAGTCGGACGGGCGCTGGGCGCTGCAGTCGGCGCCGCACCGGCGTTTCTTCGGCGGCCGCGAGGACCGGCTGTCCTGCTTCGCTCCCAGCGTCACTGAGGGCGAGCTGTGGACCGTGCACCTGGCCATGCACCCGCAGGCCAACCTGCTGAGCGTCAGCCGCCGCCGCTACGCGCACCTGAGCGCCCACGAGGACGAGATCGCCACCGACAGCAACCTGCCCTGGGGGGTGGACGCGCTCATCACGCTCTGCTTCCAGGACAAGAAGTACAGCCTGCGCACGGCCGACGAGCGCTACCTGCGCTGCGATGGGATCCTGGTGCCCGAGCCCGGCGCCCGCACCGGCTACACGCTGGAGTTCAAGGCGGGTAAGCTGGCCTTCAAGGACTGCGATGGGAAGTACCTGGCGCCCACCGGGCCCACCGGAACGCTCAAATCCGGGCGCAGCTCCAAGCCAGGCAAGGACGAACTCTTCGATCTGGAGGAAAGTCACCCCCAGGTGGTTTTCACGGCGGCCAACGGCAGATTCGTCTCCATCCGGCAGGGTAAGGGCACGGTGTGAAGCCGGGGGGTGGTCAGCCCAGAGTGTGGGCTCTCTGTGAGAGCACCAAGAGGAGACCCTACAAAAACAGCCCCAGCTTTGGGGACAGGCACCTGGTGGACCCCGGGGATCGCTCAGCCCAAAGCAGCCCCAGCCCCGGAGGTCTCCGTGAGAGCGCTCTGCGTGGAGAGGAGACCCTATAAAAACAGCCCCTGCCTGGGGTCGGTGTGTGACCACAGCCCCACTGTCGGCAGTGTGGGTTGCTCAGAGGCTGCCCTGGGACTGTGTGGCCCATTTGGGACTGGCAGTGGATCTGTGCAGCACTGCAAGTGTGCATAAATGTGCGTGTGCAAGGCTCTGCGTGGTGCACTGCAGCGCATGCGTGCTTCGGTGCAGGTCATGCATGTGTGATGCTGTGAGCATGAGTTCAGGCACACAGCTGCATGCAACCTGTGTGTGTGTGTGTGCGCACGTGTTTGCAGGTGCACAGCTGTGCAGCCCGTACCTGTGTGCAAGCAAGGCTCTTTGCAGCACTGTGCATTCGCCTGCATGCCGCTCTGCATGTGTGAAAGGCTGAGTTTGGTGTACGAATGGAGTGCACGCCAGGTGCTGGGAGCGTGCATGTTTGCACACACAGTGCTCACAACCAAAGCTGGCACACAGCGCCGTGCCATGGCCCCAGCTGCCCTGCTGTCCCCGTGGCACTGGGGACGTTTGTGCCAAGCTCCTTAGGGCGGTGTGGGATATAAATAGGGGCCTGTGCAGGGCTGCGCTGCTCAGATGGGCACACCACAATCAGATTAAGGGCCCAATTAGCACGATTGTTCCGGGGGGATTTACCCTGGGAGGGGGTGGCCCTGTGCTGATGTCCCTTTCCACCCGCAGGCATCAACGTGTCGGCCAACCAGGATGAGGAGCTGAACCACGAGACCTTCCAGCTGCAGATCGACCGTGACACCAAGAAGTGCAGCCTGCACACCAATGCTGGCAGCTACTGGACCCTGGTGGCCCACGGGGGCATCCAGGCCGTGGCTACTGAAGTGTGAGTGCAGCAGGGCCGGGGGGGGGGGGGGGGCGGGGGGGGCGGGCGGCCCAGTGACACCGCTGTGCTGTCACCCAGTGCTGCCAACACCATGTTTGACATCGAGTGGCGCGGGCGGCGTGTGGCCCTGCGTGCCAGCAATGGCCGCTACGTGTGCACCAAGAGGAACGGGCAGCTGGCGGCCGTCAGCGATGCCGTGGGTGAGTGCAGAACTGGGGCTGCAGGTGGGGGTTGGGGGATGGGGACGTCAGCCCCGCTCAGCCCCTTTCCCGTCGCAGGGGAGGACGAGGAGTTCACCCTGAAGCTGATCAACCGGCCCATGCTGGTGCTGCGGGGCGAGCACGGCTTCGTCTGCTACCACCGCGGCTCCAATCTGCTCGACTCCAACCGCTCCGTCTACGACGTCTTCCACGTGGGCTTCAGCGACGGCGCCTACCAGATCAGAGGTGCGTGGCGGTGCGGGGGGGGATGCGGGGCTGCCCGCGGCCCCACTGACGGCCCCGCGCCCTCTGCAGGTCAGGGGGGAAAGTTCTGGTACGTGGCGAGCAGCGGAGCGGTCTGCAGCGACGGGGACCTGTCCGAGGATTTCTTCTTCGAGTTTCGGGAGCGCGGGCGCGTCGCCATCAAAGGGAAGAACGGGCGGTACCTGCGTGGGGACCCGGCCGGCACCCTGCGGGCCGACAGCGAGTCGGTGCTGCGGGCCACGCTCTGGGAGTACTGAGCCTGGGGACGGGGGGACCCGGTGGCACCGACGGCGGCAGCCGCGTCCCCGACCCTCCCCAACTCGTGTCATTAAAGTGCGTCTGGATTGCAGCAAGGCACGGCCTTTTCCTCCGCGGCCAGGGCACGGTGGGTCAGGATCTGGCTTTCATCCCCTCCCCGTGGCCCCATAACCCCGAATGGACAGCGTGGACGCCGTGCAGAAGGGCACAGGGGATGGCAGCAGGGCACGGGGATGCCACGCGCCGGGGACAGAGCAGCTCTGCGCTCGCTGTGCCACGGGGTGGCAGAGTGCCGCAGTGCCCATCCGGGTGCCCGCGGGGATAGGGGTGCCGTGGGGGTTTGGGGAGGGGGCTGCAGCCCCTCAGGCGGTGCGCGTGGGGCTGGGGAGATGCATGGTGATGGCGGTGGGGGTCCCCCAGGAGCAGGCACGGAGATGAAAAGGAAAAGAGAGGCGCAGTCGCTGAGCGGCACGATCGTTTTCATGGCAGACGACAGATTTACAGACACCGGAGCAGTGCGGGGAAAGACCGAGCCCCCAAAACACGCTGCACCGCCACAGAGATACGAGATCATTTATAGAAACAACGGGGGAGCGGAAAACCCCCTCCCCTGCCCAGCAGAAAACGGGGCTCCCCCGGGCACCCTGGCACAGCACCCTGTTTGTCCTGATCCTGAAAGGCAAGGCGGCACGGGGGCGCAGCCCACAGCCGGGACGGAGCCACGCTACCGCGGCCGCAACGCCCCACGAGGCTGCACAGCACCGGGCGGCAGCGCAGCGCCGGGCCAGCCCAGGAGCCCCGCTCTGCCGCCAGGCGGCTTTCGGGGCGCACGGCCCCTCCGTGCTGCCGACAACACGACCACGACACATTCACACACACAGACCACCGCCTCGGCCGCCGGCCCTCCTGCCGGGCACGTTGCCCCTCCTTGGGACCGTCCCCGTTCCCCGGGGCGCGCTGGCTGCTCCGCTGCTCACAGCAGGACCAGGCTGGGGTTACGCAGCTGCTGGTAGATGTGCAGGAGCTTCTCCGTGCCCTCCTCGGTCAGGGGCGGGTGGTCGCGCAGGGACCGCGCCTCTTTCAGCAGCGCCTGCGGGAGGAAAGAGGAGGAGCGGGGCGAGGGTCGCGGCCGTGAGGAGGGGCCCGTGGGGGGGGGGGCTGGGGGCACGGCGGGCTCACGGCTCACCTCGTGGTTGGTCTGGATCTGGCGCAGGTACTGCATGCGGAGGTCAGGGGGCCCCGAGCCCTGCGCTGCCTGCTCCAGCACCAGCGCCTGCGGGGAGCAGAGCTCTGCTGCAGGGGACTTGGGGAGGGAGCGGTGGTCCCACTCCTCATCCCTGCGTGGCACCGGGCTGTGCCAAGTACGGCTGCCACACAGTGGTGCCTGAAAAACCATCCCACAGAGTCTGTCGGGGTCCAGGGCAGCACTCGGGGATGTGCCCCGCAGCTCCATACCTGGATGCGGCGGATGACGGCGTGGTGCATCCTGCACATGTGGGCCAGGGACGGGCTCTCCATCAGGATCTCCACCGCCTGGATGGGGCCGGCCGGGCTGAGGTCATTCATGGCCACCTGAGAGAGCAGCAAGGCCCCACTGCAATCCTCGCAGGGTTGGGGAAGGGCTGCCCCAGTTCCCCCCACCCCAAGGGCAGTAGGGCTGGGATGGTGACTCCATGCTGGGCCCAAAGACGGCTGCTGTTCCCTCCATCCCTGCTCCATGCACAGCCCTCACTGCTCTGCAGGCCAGTACAAGTTTGAGGTCGACCTGCTGCCCGCTCCCCAGTCAGACGCGGGCTGCCAGCGTGGTGGATTTAATCCGGCAGGCTTAGCCCAAGCAGAATTAACGCTGTCGCTAATCACATTGGCAATATTAGTGCTCTCAAGTGTGAACCAACCTGAACCAGGTCACTGCCAGCACGCAGGCGGCTGGGCCCCTCGCCGGAGGGTTAGCCGACCATGGCAGGAGAGCTGTGCTGCAATTACTGCTTTTCCTTTGCACTTAGAGGGGGATTTTCACATTAGAAGGGGAAAAGCTGCAGTCGGTCGGATTTACACCCAGAACCCAGCCACGTTTTCCCTTCTGCAGGCTCAGCACGGAGCGGCAGCCCCAAGGAGCCTTGAGAAAGTCCTGGGAAGGGTGGAGGGGCCCCAGCAGCATGGAGTGTGGGACCAGGGGGTGACAGGCAGGCCACGTGTCATGCTGCTCCTCAGTGGGTGAGGAACAGAGCTCTGTGGGGCAGGACAGGCAGTTCCTCTGCAGGGCTAACCCCTTCCTTGCCTCTCGGATGATCAGCTGCACCTCTCCTCCATCCGGAGCCACACCGCACACCGAGGTCACCTCCCCACTGCTCAGCGCCGCGGCTGCAGCGTTCTCCGCCAGCAGCCAGCGCAGCGTGGCACAGCTCAGCGAGACGTCTGGGGGTGAGAGGAGAGAAAGCGGAGCACATTGTGTCTCTGCACAACCTCCCCAGGGCAGGGCCATGTGAGCAGGTGGAACGGTGCACGCCTGGCTCTGCCCATGTGCAGTTGCTGCGATGCCAGATTGACTCCAGGCTTGGGAACATTCCCCTCCAGGCTGTCACACTGCTGGAGTGGCAAAGTGGGAGCCTGGAACCCTCCTCCCTCACCCCGGGAAGGGGATGGTGACACAGGACAGCTCTCCTAGGTCACTCCCAAGGACCTGCTCAGCACAGACCCCCTGCAGGCAGCACCCACCTGAGCTGGAGGCTTTCAGCGCGTTCTTCAGCAGCTCTGAGGACACTCTGATGGACGCTGCTGAGGGTGGCACGCTGCCCTCTCCTGTGGCACATGGCTGCTTGCTGGCTGCCCCTGCCTCGGGCTCAGGCTGCTCCTTGGATGCCCTCAGGAAGGTCTCCACAGGATCCTGGGGCGCAGGCAGCGAAGCCACTTTGGAGGAGGGGTCCGGCCTGGGGGGGCTGCTCTCAAAGTGCAGGCACTGCAGCATGTCAATGGTGCATTCGCTGAGGGGCAGGCAGATGCCCTCTCTGTCTGGGGACAGGATGGGCGAATCGTCCGGGAGGAGATCATCCAGGGCTTCGGGTGAGTCAGAGCCACTGCCCAGGATATCACGTAAACTGTAGTAGAGGGCACAGGAGATGGTCAGAGGCAGATCCAGCTTGGTGTCTGTGGCCGAGCCGAGGGGCAGCGTCAGCTCCCGCTTGGTCCCAGGTTGGAGCTGGTCGATGGGGAAGGTGAAGGTGGTGGCCGAATCCACAGACTCCTCCTCTAAGGCACAGGGGCTGGCCAGGAGCTGAACACACAGGGTCCAGCCCTGCTCCAGGCTGTACTCGCTGCAGTTCTCCAGCAGGCAGGAGATGGTGACGGTGTCACGGAGCAGGAGGCAGCTCCAGTTGGCAGTGACGGTGCAAGCAATGGGCTTCTGGCCCTCCTGGCTGGACAGCAGAGCTGCGCTCACATTCATCACCTGGTTGAGGCTGGCCAGGGCACGGTTCTTTTGGTCCACTGCCTTCTTCAGGAAGGAAACTCTGGAAGGACAAAGCGCAGAGCTCGAAAGCAGGAGGGCTGGCAGTGGGGACAGTGGGTCTGCAAACGGGGTTAGCAGACAAACCCCAATCAGCTGAGTAGACCCTGAGTGCGAGCCGCCGGCCAGCCCTGGGCTGCAGCTCCCAGCGATGACAAGCTGCAGATGGGTGGGCTACAAGCCCCGCTCACAGCTTTGGGAATCCCCCACCGGAGGGGGAACCTCCTCCCCAAGCACAGATGGCCGCAGAGGGCTGAGCAAGCACTGCCCTGCCCTGCCTGTGACAGGCCTGGCAGGTGCTGAGGGGTGTCTGGGCACGCTGGCACTGTGCCTTGCCCTCCTTCTGTCACCAAAGCTGCAAGCAGCAGTGTGCCTGCACAGAGCAGCAGGCAGGGCTGCCAGCAAACTATTTTTATGCCACTGAGGCTGGGGGCTTCCCTTCCACCTGCTCTGGGAAAGGAAACATCAGAGGTGGCACTGCAAGAGGCCTTATGAGCCATGCAGGAGCTGGTACACCTCTAGGTACCTACACCCCACGGCTCACACAGGGCCAGCAGCAGCACAGCAGCCCTGCCCTTACCTCTCTGAGGTGTTGCCTATCCCGGACAGCAGTGCCTTAATCCTCCGGCCAGCCTCGGCGGGCGTCAGCTCCACATCAGCATCCTCGGGGCTGCATAAGCCACAGGTCATGAGGCGGCCTTTGGCAGACAGGGCCAGCAGCTCTGATTCACCTGTGGGGCAGCACGGGGTACCGAGGGGTGCTCAGCCCGTCGGCACATTGAACAGCAAGAACTTACAAAAAGGAGAGGGTCAACAAGAAAGGATGAAGGATGGAGCCCGACGCAGACCACCACAAGGTGTGTGGACGCACACAGCTGGGCAGCTCTCCTGCCCTCATCCACCCCAAGACCCAGCGCGCTCCCCGCGGTCGGCAGTACCTTCTGATGCCCGTGAGGACAGGGAGAGGGCCACGACGCTACAGATACTTAAGCTGGCTGGGGACAGGACGGGCGGCAGGACGCCGCCGCAGCTCTCCGTGTCCTCAGGGTCAGAGGCCTCGCTGACCCAGTCCAGGTCGACGGCAGAGATGTCCGAGTGCGTGCTGTAGTACATGCGGCTGCCGCTGCCGCAGGCGGCGCAGAGGATGGGCCCACGCAGGTAGTACTCCCTGAGCTCCGGCACCGTTGTCTCATCCCTCTGGTCTGCCTTGACGGCCACCATCTTGCCGTAGTGCCCCACGGCCACCACGCAGTCACAGCCGGCGTCGCCAAACAGCGGATCGTCCTCGGCGTCATCTTCCTCCTCCTCCTCCTCCTCCTCCGCTGCCCGCCGCTCCGTCCGCAGCGCCCCGATGAAGACGATGGGCTCTTCCAAGTGGTGGAGGATCTTCACGGGGGGGTCCTGCCCAGAGACGTCGTGGCAGCCATCGGCGGGCGGCGAGCTGAGAGCCTTCAGCGGCACAGAGCAGAGCTGTCCGTCCGGGAAGCCGCACAGGATCATCGGGGACTCCAGCATGGCAGCGTCGATCCCGAAGAGCAAGCTGAAGAGGGGCTCTTCCAGCACGAAGCCCCCCGAGCACCACGGCCCCTCCGCGCTGCCCGCTGTGCCCGGGGAGGAGGCGCAGCACAGCACGGGCAGGAAGCGGGACGGAGCGCCATCTCCCTCCTCGGCGGGCGCGGGGCCAGGGCAGAAGCCCACCTCGCTGACCTGCCGGTAGGGGGCGCTGTCCTGCTCGGGGCGCGGCAGCTCGTGCAGCTTCATCCACCATTTGCCATGGGCCTGGGACAGGGTGATGACGAAGTTGTTGAGCAGAGTGAACATGCAGAGGCTGGAGTCTGGGAAGATGCAGGCGTCTGAGTCCACGGGGAAGACGCCGGAAGGGCAATTGCTTTCTTGGCCGTCGCCATCCGTCTGCTCCATTAACCTTCAAGCAAACAGGCAAAGGCTCACAGCCAAGGCTCGGGGCGAAGCCAGCGCTTCTCTTGGCTGCCTCATCCCCTGGCCCTCAGACCAAGCTCCCCACAGCAGGGCAGGAGCAGCAGCCCAGAGAGAGCCGAGGGCCAAACCCCGACCTGTACAATGCACTTGTATCCTCTGTGCCGTCACCTCACCTGCTCTGCTGGTCCAGGGACACGCAGTAGATGCCGCTGTGGGCGCAGAGGATGTACAGCTGTCTTGTCAGGGGCAGCAGCTCCACATGCCACACCTGGTCAGGGCACCTGTACACAGCCTGGGTGGAGAAAGGGAAGGGTTATGGTCCCACTGAGCCCACAGGAGGTGCCAAGGAACCCCGGTGCCCATGCAGCTAGACAGAGAGGCGCACCGATGGGTAAAGAGGGAGCAGCTTGCTGAGAAGTGCTTCCCCCTGGGCAGCCCCAAAGAAACTGGGAACGAAAGCAGTGATTTCCTGCAGAGGAACATGGTGAGCAGTTCCAGGAATTGGGCTGTCACCAGGCAGTGCTGCAGCTCGCACTGCGCTCGGGTTCATGAGGCTGCGGTGCTGCTCCTGTCCAGGCAGCGACTGTGCATGGTGGGTGGGAGGGAAAAGGGAGGGAAATGGCAACCTGAAAGCCCATACATGATCTACTTTCCTGAGAAGGAACGCAGTGTAGGAGGCAAATCCTGATATTACAGTGATGGCTTTCTTAGAAATGATAATAAGGACAAATTAAAAAAAGAAGCTGTGTATAACTCAACACGACGACTGCTGTTAGTCACAGCGGAGACAACAGTGAAATCCTTTGTAGATGAGAAAAGAAAGGGACTTTGCTTTGTTCAGCGTTCGCCTTGCAGGGCCCGGGGGGGGGGGGGGCTCAGGCAGCAGCACCCCACTGCCCCAAAGCATCTCACCCCCTCTCATTGACACAGCCTGGGATGGAGGAACCCGGGGGGGTCCCAAGGTCTCCCCACTTCCTATCCCGGCAGCAAGGACCACTCACCTTCAGCACCTTGCCCTCTTGGTCGTAGATGTAGACGAACTCGCTGCCATTGCAGAGGTAGATCTCGCTCTCGTGGCACAGCACGCGGGGTTTGCCGGCCACCAGCCCCCCCACCGGGCAGCAGAAGCCAGCCAGGTAATCCACCCGGTGCCCCACCTGTGCCATGGTGCCTGGGGCATGGGGATGGTGCTCAGCACAGAGGGGGGAGGGGGGAACAGGGACAAACCCCAAGGCCACAGCCAGCCCCCCTGGAACAGAGACCAGCTCAGCACTCTCCAGCTCAC
>NW_024963711.1:631-3707 GCF_019238085.1 Lagopus leucura | reverse complement strand
CCCATCTCCATCCACGTCCCCATTCCCAACTCCATCCATGTCCCCATGTCCCCATTCCCATCTCCATCCATGTCCCCATTCCCATCTCCATCCATGTCCCCACATCCCCATTCCCATCTCCATCCATGTCCCCACGTCCCCATTCCCATCTCCATCCATGTCCCCATTCCCATCTCCATCCATGTCCCCATGTCCCCATTCCCATCTCCATCCATATCCCCATTCCCATCTCCATCCATGTCCCCATGTCCCCTTGTCTCACCATAATCCACCCCTGGCTTGCAGGCAAGATCGATGCGCTCGTTGACTGTGGTGGGATTGTCCTTCTTCTGTCGTATGAAGCAGTTTTCTGTGGGCACACAGGGACAGGACAATGACATTCCCTGTCACGACAGCGGCGCGTCCAATCGTGACAGTGACATGTCCCATGACAACAGCGACGCGTCCCCCGTCGTGGCGGTGACGTGTCCCAATGCATGGAGACATAGAGAAGGATTGGAGAGCGATGTGGGGACGGGGGGACCTGGGGCTATTTGGGGACTGGGAAAACGGGTAGCGTGGGACATATGGGAGGGGAAAGTCTCTGTCCCCACGTCCCTGTGCCCCCATGTCACCTTCAGCACAGCGGCACACATCCCCGTGGCAGATCTTCCTCAGCTGCCCACCATCCTTGTCCGGGTGGTAGAAGCGAGTGCAGCGGTCATCTGTGGGGATGTGGGGAATGTGAGGGGACACGGAGGAGATCGCAAGGGGACAAAGGGGGATGTGAAGGGAGAGGGTCACCAAAAAGCGTGTGGGGACATAGGGGCATGGATGGGGAAATAGGGAAAGGTGGGACATGGGGGCAGTGGGGTGACAGTCATCATGGGACACGTGGACAGGAGGAGGCAGAGGGAATGTCCCCAAGGGTGACCTCATGGTGTGCCCAAGAATCCTTGGGTGTCCCCAGCCCACCGGGGTGTCCCCAGGCCTGGGTGACATCAAACCTTGTGGTGTCCCCAACTCACCTGGGTGACACCAAACCTTGTGGTGTCCCCAACTCACCTGGGTGACACCAAACCTCATGGTGTCCCCAACTCACCTGGGTGACACCAAACCTCATGGTGTCCCCAACTCACCTGGGTGACATCAAACCTTGTGGTGTCCCCAACTCACCTGAGTGACACCAAACCTCACGGTGTCCCCAACTCAACTGGGTGACACCAAACCTCATGGTGGCCCCAAGCACCCTTGGGTGTCCCCAAACCATTTTGGGTGACACCAAACCTCATGGGGTCCCCAAGGACACCCTTGGATGATCCCAACCCATCTGGGTGACACCAAACCTCACACACGGGACAGATGGGCTTTGTGGGACCCCGGGGGTGACATGAGGGGACAAGAAGGGACCCGGGGACACACCGATCTTGTAGTAGCTGTAGACACTGACGGAGGCAGGCTGTATCAGTCCCACCTGGAAGTGCTGGTGGGCCCTGAAGGCGATGCACTCCTCCACTTGGTGGGAGATCTGCACACGGGACGCCAAGATGTGGGATGGGGACAGAAGGCAGTGACACCACATCCTCACCCCATAGCCAATCATCATCCCCATTCCCATCTCCATCCATGTCCCCATTCCCATCTCCATCCATGTCCCCATTCCCATCTCCATCCTTGTCCCCACATCCCCATTCCCATCTCCATCCATGTCCCCATTCCCATCTCCATCCATGTCCCCACGTCCCCATTCCCATCTCCATCCTTGTCCCCATTCCCATCTCCATCCATGTCCCCACGTCCCCATTCCCATCTCCATCCATGTCCCCACGTTCCCATTCCCATCTCCACCGTGTCCCCATTTGTCACCATCCCCATTCCCCCCCCCACCCACACCTTGTCCCCAGCTCCATCTCTGTCCCTGCCCAACTTGGATCTGAACCATTTCTTCTCCCTGTCCCCTCATTGTCCCCACCTCCATTTTATCCCATCCTCATCTCTGTCTCCAACTCCAACCCGTCCCACCTCACCTTCATCCCCACCCTGTGCCACCGGGGTCTCCTGTCCCACCACGTCCCTTTCCCCATCCCATCCCATCCCATCCCATCCCATCCCATCCCATCCCATCCCATCCCGTCCCGTCCCGTCCCGTCCCATCCCATCCCATCCCATCCCATCCCATCCCATCCCATCTCATCCCATCCCATCTCGTCCCCAAGTCCCCCACGTCACCCCCCTGTCCTCACCTTGTCCAGGTAGATGATGAGGTTGCTGCGGTTCGACAGCGAGTGGTCGATCTCAAATTTGGAAATGTACCTCTCCACTCCCTCTGAGAGCTGGTGGTGGGGGTATGGGGACACAGTGACAACACGAGGACACGGGAGAGACAGAGGTATAGGGGGACACACATGGGGACACAGGGGACATGATGGCACAGCGATGCATGGCCTTGTGCCCCCTGGTGTCCCCACACATCCCTACGGCCCCATACTCACACTCTTCAGGTCCTGGACGTCAGGGGAGAAGCCGGTGAGCATGGAGATGTCGAGGATGGACATGGTGGCATCCACGGTGTCCAGGAACCTGCAGGGACAGGGCTGAGGCCACCTGCCTGTCCCCAGTATCCACTACAGCCCCACTGTCCCCATTGCTCCCAGCATCCCCATCCCCGATGTCCCCGTTCCCACAAATCCCCGAGGGATGAGTGGAGCTGTGTCTTCTTTGTCTCCGTGTCCCCATCCTCATTCCTGATGTCCCTGTCCCCAACAACCCCATTACATCCCCTATCTCCCATGTCCCTGTCCCCAACAGCCCCATTCCCTTCCCTATCTCCCATGTCCCTGCCCACAGTGAGTTCTCCCTCTCTACAATGTCCCCGATGTCCCAAACACCTCTGATGTCCCCATCGTGTCCCACCTGGTGCAGATGGTGATCTTGACAGAACGGATGGCACCTTCCAGCTGCCGGGCTGTGAAGGGACATAAGGATGGTGCTGCTACCCATGTGGGACAACAGGGGACAGAAACAGGAGAAACCGGGGGGACCAGAAGGGTCATGGGGACATGGAGGGACATGGGGACATGGTGGGACATGGGGACAT
>NW_024963711.1:0-621 GCF_019238085.1 Lagopus leucura | reverse complement strand
GGGGACATGGAGGGACATGGGGACATGGTGGGACATGGGGACATGGAGGGATATGGGGACATGGAGGGACATGGGGACATGGAATTATTTGGGTGACATGAGACACATGGAAGGGGACATGAGGACGTGGAGAAGATGTTGTGGGACAGAATAGGAACAAGAAGGGGACTCGTGGGGGACAGGTCAGGGGACAGATGGGGACTCACCCGCCTTCACGTCCTCCACGCTGACCCGCAGGTCAAAGCTGTCACACTTGTTTTCAGTCTCGGGCACCTTGGCGTTGTAGACGGTCACCACTGTCATTGTCCCCTTCCCCGTGCCCTCTGCTTTCACAGTGAAGTCCTCGTTCAGCTTGGTCTGTGGGGACAGGGGACGATGGGGAGGGGCAGGGACAACCCAGGACACAGAGGGGACAGCACTGAGTGTCACTGAGGTGCCCCAGTGTGCCGTATCTCCGCCTCCCTGGTGGCAACTGTGGCTCTGGGGGGTGACACCACTGGTAAGGGTGACGCTGGTGACCAGAGTGACATCTGTGACAACTGTGACGCCTGTTACAAGCGTGACAATAGGGACAAGGGTGACACCAATGACAGCGGTGACACTGGTGACAAAGGTGACACT
>NW_024963710.1:502-1907 GCF_019238085.1 Lagopus leucura | reverse complement strand
GGTGACACGTCAGGAGCAGCACATCACTTCCCTGATGCAAGAGACGGTGGCTGTGCAGCTGGTAAGACAGAAAGCCCCGCTGTGGCCCTGGGCAGGGAAGGGTCACCTCAGGGCCACGGCAGAAGATATGGGCCTCCTTCTGCTTGTGGGGACGAAGGAGGATTGCTGAGTGCCCAAACCTTCACACACCCCAACAACAAAGTGTCCCTGCTTTCCCTGTCCTCTAGGATGAGCAGACAGCAGCATGGAAACGTTCACCAAAGGCCTGGCTGCGGTGAGTTGCCCTGGGGTCCTGGAACAATCAGGCAGCTTCTGATTTTTTGGAGATGAAAAGCATTTCTTAGTGCACTGGGTGGGGAGAGCAGGTGGGATGGGGATTTTGGCAGCCCTGCTTGTAGCTATGACAGATTTCGCTTGCTCCCTGTATGGCACAGGTCCACGCGGGCATTTGGAGGGGTTGCTTGGAAAGTGCTGAGACAAACATGGCCCCGGGTCTGACTGAACCTTCTTTTCTCGCGCAGGAAGTTTCTGCTGTTCTTGGGCCTGCTGCAGCTCATCTTCTTCATCCTGGTTGGGCTGAACAGGGACATCCTCCACTGGGTCCTACCTACAGAGCTGGCCACTGCCCTTGGCAGCCGTCCACCAAAACCCTCTCTTTTCTGACCCGAGAACGCACTGCGGCCCTGTGGCACCGTTGGGTCTGCACAGGTACGGGGTGGGGATTTTGGCAGCTCTGCGTTAAGGCACAGCCGATTCCGTTCCTCCCTGTATGGATCATGTCCATGGGGCTCTTTGGAGGGGTTGGTTGTAAACTGCTGTGACAAGTGTGCCCCCGGGTCTGACTGAACCTTCTTTTGTTGCACAGGAGGTTTCTGCGTTCTTCGGCTTACTGCACCTTCTCTTTGTCATCCTGCTCCTGCTGCAAAGGGACCTAATCAACCGAGTCCCATCTACGGAGCTGGCAACTGCCCTTGGCAGCAATCCACCAACACCTTTCCCGGCCCCAGAACACACCGCAGCCCTTCACTGTGACACCACTGGGTCTGCACGGGCATTAGGTGTGCCAGCCCTGTCACCAATAACATCAATAAAATCAACCCCCCCATCCCAAAATGTCTCATTTGTGCTTGAGAGGCGTTAGACCCTGTCAACAAACGTCTATTGAACCATGGGACGGAGACAGTGAGATTCTGGAGCTTGGAAACAGAAATCAAAGCATCAGCAAGACTGGATAAGACCTCCAAGAGCTCCCGCCATCCACCTGTCACAGTATTACCCACTAATCCATGCCCCCAAGTACAAAATGCAAACACCTCTTGAACACGCCCAGGGTTGCTGGCTCCACCACCTCCTTGGGCAGCCCATTCCAGCACCTGACCACTCTCTTAGACAAGAAATATTTCTT
>NW_024963710.1:0-492 GCF_019238085.1 Lagopus leucura | reverse complement strand
TAGAGAAGACTGCTCTGAGACTCTCTGGATGGGCTCTTTGAAAGGAGAGATGGTTACACGTCACTCCGATAGGAGAGATGGTTACACGTCACTCCGATCTTACTACTTCTAGCCCCAGGAGAAGGGAGATGGTGAAACAAAACAACAAACTGTCCCAGGGTTGTCTGAAGCTGGTGTTCCCGTCCTGGCCGTATGCCTTCAGGCAAACCTGGGGTCGCTGGTCTGCCTTGACGAAACTGCCAGATCACGTGGGTTCTCCGTGGCACGGGTTGTCTCGGATACTTGCAGTTTCTTAGGATTCAGCCACAGATTGCAGCCGTGGTCAAAAAATTATTTGAGGAGGACTATCTTGGAATTCTTACTGCAGGACTGAGCACCTACTCAGCCACGTAGAACGGCTTCAGATCCAAAACTGGTACCCCCAGTTAGCTCATGCTGCTTATTGACATTATTCTCATGACAACATTTCAGGTGTCAATTACTGCTGCCCCC
>NW_024963709.1:855-1298 GCF_019238085.1 Lagopus leucura | reverse complement strand
ATGGAGAAATGGGGGGGGAAAGGAGCAAAAATGGGGGGAGAAGCTGAGCTGGAAGAGGGGAAAGGATGCAGTGAATAAAATGTGATGGGAAGAAAGTGTGGGGTGCGATGGAGTCACTGTGGGGTGCTGTGGGGGGCTGTAGGTTTATATGGGGTCTCTATGGGGTGCTATGGGGTGCTATAGATTTATATAGGGTCTCTATGGGGTGCTATAGGTTTATATGGGGTCTCTATGGGGTGCGATGGGGTCTCTGTGGGGTGCTGTAGGTTTATATGGGGTCACTATGGGGTGCTATAGGTTTATATGGGGTCTCTATGGGGTGCTATGGGGTGTGATGGGGTGCTATAGGTTTATATGGGGTCTCTATGGGGTGCTATGGGGTGTGATGGGGTCTCTGTGGGGTGCTATGGGGTGTTATGGGGTGCTATAGGTTTATATGGGGT
>NW_024963709.1:0-755 GCF_019238085.1 Lagopus leucura | reverse complement strand
GGGGTGTTATGGGGTCTCTGTGGGGTGCTATGGGGTGTGATGGGGTGCTATAGGTTTATATGGGGTCTATATGGGGTGCTATGGGATCTCTGTGGGGTGCTGTGGGGTGCTATGTGGTCACTAATGGGTGCTATAGGTTTATATGGGGTCTCTATGGGGTGCGATGGGGTCTCTGAGGGGTGCTGTAGGTTTATATGGGGTCACTATGGGGTGCTATAGGTTTATATGGGGTGCTATGGGGTGCTATGGGGTGCTATAGGTTTATATGGGGTCACTATGGGGTGCTATGGGGTGCTATAGGTTTATATGGGGTGCTATGGGGTGTTATGGGGTCTCTATGGGGTGCGATGGGGTGTTATGGGGTGTTATGGGGTCTCTATGGGGTGCGATGGGGTCACTATGGGGTGCTATAGGTTTATATGGGGTCTCTCTGAGGTGCTATGGGGTCTCTATGGGGTCTTTATGGGGTCTCTGTGGGTCTCTGTGGGTTTCTATGGGTCTTTATGGGTTTCTATGGGGCACTATGGGGTTTTGGGGTCTTTAGGGGGTCTTTATGGGGTCTCTATGGGTCTCTATGGGGTTTTGGGGTCTTTATGGGGTCTCTATGGGTCTCTATGGGGTTTTGGGGTCTTTATGGGGTCTCTATGGGTCTCTATGGGGTTTTGGGGTCTTTATGGGGTCTCTATGGGTCTCTATGGGGTCTCTGTGAGTTTCTATGGGTCTCTATGGGGTTTTGGGGTCTTTATGGGGTCTCT
>NW_024963708.1:122-8312 GCF_019238085.1 Lagopus leucura | reverse complement strand
CCCCTCCCTTCCTCGCATAGCATCGCATCGCATCGCATCGCATCGCATCGCACCGCGCGTTCCTTAGCTCACAGCGCCATCATGTGGTTTACTCTACGAATTGTTTCGCTTTCTCTTTTGCACTGCATTCATTTCGTCTTTGCCTTTTCCCGTTCCTTCTGCTTTAAACATGTTTATGTCAACATACATTTTTTTCCTCGATTATTCTCTCAACTTTTCACTGTTCCACCTTATGGTTCATCTTTTTATTTGCAGTTAGCCGCCAACTTTCACAGTTGTTTTTCTACATGAAATGGGCATGCTCTGAAAGGCACTGGATGTGTTTGTTGATCTGTTTTGAAGATGAGACAGTAACGGCCATTGGTGTCCCTCTGTTGAAACCTTGTGTTTTAATCGAATTCTTTCCAATAGCATGCTCTATTCATATGTCCTTTACATTTTTTAGAGGAAAGTAAATCTTCCATTTTGTCTAAACACAGAGAAGAAGGTATTCATAAGCAGTTGCTGTAAGTCTTAGAAAGACTGGGTGCAGGGAGGAAAGTTTGAAATAGATTCCCTTGTTTCATCCTTTGTCGATGCTTCTCACTTCTGCTTATTTCTTTTTTGTTTATGCCAAGTTACAATCATTAAAGGATCAAAGAAGTTCAGTGGGTCTTCCAAGGATCATCTAGTCCAATTCCCCTTCAGCAAACAAGGACTCCCACAGCTGGATCAAGTGGCTCACTGCCTTGTCCAGCCTGACCTCAGCTGTCTCCAGTGACAGGGCATCCACAACCTCTCTGGGCACTCTGTTTCAGTGCACCACCCATACTGCAAAAAACTTCTTCCTTATATCTAATCTAAATTTCTTCTCATCTAGTTTGAAAGCGTTTCCCGTTCTCATGTTACAAAAAACCTTGTTGAAGTGCCCGTCCCCTTCATTTTTACAGCTTCCCTTTAGATACAGAAAGGCTGCTCTCAGCTCACCCTGAGACTTCTCTTCTCAGGCTGCTTAGCCCCAGCTCTCTCAGCATGTCCTCATAGAGAGATGTTTTATCCCTTGGATCATTTTTGAGGCTCTCCTCTGGATGCACTCCAACTGGTCCATGTCTCTCCTGCCCTGAGGACTCCCCATCTGGATGCAGCACTCCATGGGAGGTCTCACAGCACAGAGGAGAGGGGCAGATCCCCTCCCTTGCACTCCTGCCATGCTGCTTTGAATGCAGCCCAGGATACAGTTGGCTTTCCAGACTACAAGGACACATAGCTGGCTTACGCCCACTTTAACATTCACCAGTACTTCCATGTCCTTCTTGGGAAGGCTCTGATCTATCCTGTCAACTGCCAGCTTTTATTGATAGTGGCATTTGCCACAACCCAAGTCCTAGACCTTGCACTTGGCTTTGTTGAACTCTCATGAGGTTCTTCTGGGCCCACTGCTCAGCCAGTCTAGGTCTCTCCATGCGGTATCCTCTCTCTCAGGTGTGTTTACCACACCATGTAGTTTGACATCTGCCACAAAGTTGTTGAAGGTGCATTCAATCCCACTGCTGATGTCATCAATGAAGATGTTGAAGAACACTGAGCCCAGTACCAACTCCTGAGGAATACCACTCATCACTGATCTCTACCCAGACACTGAGCCATTGAATTCTACTCTGTGGTTACCATCTTGCAACCAGTTCCTCATCCATCAAGCGATGCACCCATCAGATCCATACCTCCCCAGTTTGGAGAGAGGAATAGTAAGTGGGACCATGGCAAAGGCCTTGCAGATGTTCAGTACACTATGTATAAAGAAAAACCCAGAAAGATGAACTCTTTTTCCTCCTGCACCTTAGTATCTTACCTGTATTCCCCTATCCCAACAAATGGCATGATCATCTCCCTGAGGAAGCACTCAGACACATCACATCACATTCGCCATTCCAACTCCTTCCATGCAGAGCACAGTGGAAGTTCAGAACCTGAAGATGAAGTGTGGTCCTTCAATCCTATGATGCTTCTGAGTAGAAGCGACTCAAGCAAAATGGAAACAGTGACCTCTGGCAGATACTGCACCAGCTGGGCACCACAACTTTCATTAACATATTCCTATCACATTCAGAATGTAAAAGAACACATTTGGTTCTGCATTTCCATTCTTTGCATCTATGGATTTTCAGTGATCTCATGCTGTGATTACTCCAAACAGGCAGACAGACAAAAATGTATCCTGTCCAGTGTGTTGGCATTTTCTTGTCTTTTCCATGTGCAGGCAGAAGCGTCCACTGTTACTAAAGACAGCAACGCCATGAGGAAGATTCCAGAAGACGTGATTTTTTGCAGGTTCCCGTTGAAGAAGGAAGTAAGCATGTGGACAGAGACCGATGTCTTTACCAGTGCATAGAAAGAGATCCTTAGGCAGACCTTCCATCAACAAAGCCACCAAGCTCACTCCAGGCAAGTCCAGGAAGGAAGGCGTTTAAAGACGGTACATGTTTTTTTTCTTCTATGTACCTGTTTCCTAAGTTCATCCACTTACCTGGAGTACCTACAGGTTCTACTCAGCCTTCATGCCATATTCAAAGGGATGAGAATATAGTGCTGTAGAAAGCTAAAAGAGCACAGCTTTATTTTCAGGTATCTTAGAGCTGTGCTAACATCTAAATTAAGTTTGCCTCAAAAAAAAACATATCAGGATGTTCTAGTTAGCAGAATGACTGTTAAAGAGAAAACGAGCATTGTTGCCAAGGATACAGGACACAGTGTCCCTTTCCCTGTATTTGTGTAGTTGAATGCACATCATTTCTGTAGACACTGAGCAAGGAGCAGTGCAAATAAATGCTTCCACAATACCAGAAATCAGAGCATTGCTAGGGATAAGGGAGTTTCCATAAGCAATGAAATAAATGAATGATCCATGATAACCTACACCTCGGAAGAATTCTTTCCAGCTTACTCAAGTCCAGCCCACATGGAATTCTCGTCTTGTAAACCAAAGTAAACCAAACGCTCAAGCGTCGTAGCATTGCACAGTCCAGACAGATACACAAACAACTTCTTTTTTACACATCCTATATCTGTACTGAAAAGATGCAAAGTTCACATGGAGAAGATGGGGAAGATGATGCAGTAAGGATCCAGGTTAGTGCAGTTTCTTGCACTGAGTGGTTTTATTTTGTTCCTCTAATGCTGGAGAGTAAAATAAAATAAAATAAAAATAAAAACAAACACACGAGTGGCTATAAATAATTTATTCCACAGAGAAAGAGAGCTAGGCTGCTATTTGGAGTTTTGTAGGTATGTTCAAATTTCAGAATGAGTCAAGCTATAAAAGTGCAAACCATTACTGAACAAAACCAACTGGGCAAGTACACAAATTAGGAAGAAGTTAAGTACACAATGATTTCACCCACCAAATGGTCTCCCGAGAAATTAGCTGCATGCTCAACATAAGGCTGACGCCTGCCTCTCAGTGACAACCTCAGCTCGCTAGAGTGGAAAAGCCAGGACTCAGGACAAACTGCTCAAAGGTCTCCTGTGTGACAGCAGTCAGAACTCAGTACGCTACATCTCATCCACTGTCTCCAACTTATTTCCAATGAAAAAGAAGAAAGAGAACACAGCAGAACATTTTTTTTAGCAAGAGAGAAGAAAACAAAACAACCCTACTGCAAATCATTGAAACACAAGACTTACCAACATGTGGATGAGACAGAGCAACCAACATGACGACCACAGCAAAGGCAGTAGGAAGGTTCACAAAATTCAGCCAGTAATATCAATACTGGGAAAAGCTCCTTGTTTGAACAACATTCCATATTCTAACATAAGTGAATAAAGGCAAATATGGCAGATGTCTTTATGAGCAGGAATGACACAACAGCAACAAGGAGTGAGGACATGCAGAATTTGACTGTAGAGGGCCTAGAGAAGCCCATCACACCACACGGATGGACCTGCTGCCTACAGTCACTGTACTGATTGGCTCCCCATCTCCCACTGAAGACAGTATCTGCTGTGGTGCTCAAAGCTTGCTCAGTGCTCCTCTTCCTAGGGCAAGGGGATGCCCAGAGAAGAGAGCCAAAAGACACTTCCAACACATGCAGTGAGGCAGTAGTGTGGCAACTTGAATCACGTACACTCTCTCATGTTCAGATCTGACATCTGACACTCTGGAGCTTCTGAGAGGATCCACACCAAGCAGCACTGTGTGTTAGATTTCTTCAGCTTTTCTACTGGCAACCTCTCTATCCCATCCCTTCACAAATAGGGTCTGCAGCTCAGACAGCATTTTCCAACTCTTGTTCAGTGACTCTCCCTTTGCTATCCAGCACCCCCATTTCTTTCAGACAAGACTCCTCCCTAGTAAGGACAACTAAGACTGAACGCCCTACAGTGATCTGTGCAGAATCACTACGACAACACCTCAGCACTGACCCACCCACATAAGCAGACTCCGTTCTAAGCTCCACTCTCACCGTGACCCTGGGCTGTGCAGATCCTCATCTTTCCTCTCCACTGACACCAGGAATACTGCAGCAGCTGCAGAGCCACACAGTGGCTGCCAGGCTCTTCCCAGCTGCAGAAGATCAGCATGCTTAGCACCATCTCAACAACCTTAGATAGAAATGATACTGCAATTTACAACAGAACCCCCACAGATTCTCTCATTAGAACTCACAGAGCTCTTATCCCAGAGAGGACACAGTTCATTTTTGAGTACAGAAAGATTACACCCACTTCACTTCATAGAATCATAGAATCACTCAGGTTGGAAAAGACCTTAAAGATCATCAAGTCCAACCATGACCTAACCATACTACCCTAACTAACAGCCCTCCCTAAATCATGTCCCTGAGCATCACATCCAAATGATTTGTAAACACATTCAGGGATGGTGATTCAACCACCTCCCTGGGGAGCCCAGTCCAGTGCTTAACAACCCTTTCTGTAAACTGCTTCCTGATATCCCACTGAAATTTACCCTGGAGCAACTTGAGACCATTTCCCCTCGTCCTGTCACCTGTCACCAGTAAGAAGATACCAAACCTACAATCTCTTTTGAAATCCAGTCTGAGGAGGAGCATCGCCATGGTAACATCAATAGCTGTTACAGTTGCTGCAGATTCCCACCACTACACAACATGGAGAGATTGGATTCGTACTCTCCAATACCGACTTTCCCAGAATGGAAGGGAAAACATCCATCATAAATCAATCAGCACTCTGCATCTCACATCCCAACACCAGTCCTGCATGAGGCAGGTGCCAGTAGAAGGGGGAAACTGCTCACCTCACAGGTACATACATGCTTATAAAGCACAAGGAAAGAATCACACTATTTTGATCAGCACTCACAAGACACAAGGAAGTCCAGCTATCAGAGGATACACAGAACTGGCATTGACAGATTCTCTGAAGTCATCAGCTAAGAAAATGCACTGCCTGGTAGAGAAAAATAATTCTCTCTTTCTCACATCTACATTATGGTACTGTTCTACAACTCGATTTAACACAATTGCAGGCTCAAAGCATCTTCTATGGAAACGTCTCTGTGGTCCAAAAGAAAGTGAATCATTTTTTATTTGTTTACACAGTGTAGAAACAACCCCCGACTACCAGAGGTCACCAGATATGATATCTCTTTCTGAGAAGGGTCAGAGAAAAGGGTGACATGCTTTCTGAGGAAAAACACATGGGGGACATCAGCATGATCTGCACGCAGCGGAGATGTGGCGAATAAACATGGCTCCATCAGTATGTCACACTGTGTGACTGGTTGCAAATAGAAAAACCATCAACTTCAGAGAAGGACAGAAGGATGATCCAATTTTACAGCAGCACGTCCTTGAGCAGCAAGTGTCCATCCTCAGAAAGAGAGCACGGAATGGCCAAACCACACATCACTTTAAAAACAGGACTACAATGCAGAGCAACGGACAGGACAACCAGGCTGACATACAAAACCAAAACTCCACGTGGAAGCTGTTACACCATGGAACTGTAGGACAGGGAGGGTATTGTATTATTCTCCCTTGGATATTCAGACATTGAAAGGAAGAGGAACACAGTAGCCTCATCTAACTCAACTTTAGCCTGGCACAGAAAGCAAAACACACCACCATGGAACTCAACAATGATCTGCCACGTTCATTGCCTGGGAATGAATGAAATGCTTATGTGGGCTTCAAGAACTCTCAAAGCAGTGGGAGGAGTTCATGGCCAGGCAGAGAAATATTCATCACCTCAGAAGACAGTGTGAGCATTTCAGTGCCATGTACTAGCTCAAGATCAGGAGGGCTCCCGTTTCACACAGTCTCCTGCTAACCTCCGCTCCCCACTGTCAAGAAGGCAGAAGACAATAAGAGAGTTGGCACAGAGTCGACTTTGACTTTCACAGACCCCTTCCACCAATGACAGCATCAAAAGTAACAAAATCAGACAAGCAGTGCTATACACAGAACCTGGGAAATTTATGCAGATCATACTTTGTGATTTGTAATGCTTCCACAAATTCTTACTGAAATACACACTGATAAGCAAAGGCATTCATACTGTTAATCATGGAATCATAGAATGGCATGAGTTGCAAGGAACCTCAACAATCATCACGGTCCAAACCCCCCTGCCTCGGCCAGGAGAGAAGTTCAGAAGCAAAGCACTGTTATGCTTCCTACGGGCTGTCCAGACACGTTTCCAAGGTTGCTTTCTTCATTCTTCTTCTTGTTTTTAAGACAAGAACCATAGGATCTTTGTAAAAACGTGGCTGCTGATGCAAAACTTAGAAGAACTTCAAAAGAGGCCAAAACTGCTCATTATGCCAACTCCCTGCACATGAACACAAGTCTACAAACAGAAAATCCTCAAGGCATAAGTGTCACTTTACATCACATCGCCTTCACAGGACAGTCAAACAAGAGGACAAGAAAGAAGCACTGATAACAGCACGGTCTGAACCAGGTAGTGAATTCAGCCTGCTGGGCTCTCACAACAAGACTTACCCTTTGTGTCACAGCAGCAAATGCTGCACATTAGCAACCATCAGAATTTGTAGAATCAGTGTCACGACGACGCCAATCAAAACACGCACTGACTTCACTGTGGGACACAACATCCTTAGCAGCAAATGCCCCATGCCCCACAGCAGGACTGGGAGCTCCAAACACCTCAGCCCTTGGCACCAGCTGCTCTAGTATCTAGAATCATGTCCAGGAACCATAGGTGGCATTCAGATTTGACAGGTTACAACCGACAAAACATCCCCATAAATAAATAACTACACAAAATAATCACTGAAACTAAACCAAAATTCTTTCATTGGTAAGGTTTCAAATGCTGATTCTAGAGAAGAATTTACAGAAGTTACCGAAATACCCCGAGGAATCCTTTTACTTTAACAATGAAAATTCAAGGTTTTGCATCAGATCACCTACTGCACCAGCACATCCTGGTCAGCACCCAGAGGTGACCAACAGGCAAATGCCAACCATGCTCAGTCCCAGGGCAGCCCTACTCCATCACAGGGAACAACAGAGCAGTAGGCAGAATGAGTAAGAACACTCTTGAGAGCAGGTGACCAACAACATGAATAGAAAGGATATAGGAAAAGGACAAACTGACTTTCCTGCTTCTATCATAAATTCGGTCAGGTGAGTTGTTGTTAAGAAACGTGCACCATGGGCAGAGGGAATCCTGAAACACCTGTGAAACACTCGTTATGCATCGTGCTTCCAGCAAATGAGACCCTAACAAAAACCAGATCTGATATCGCCACAGCCTACACTGAGAATCACTGAAAAACAGAGGTGGACAGGCATGCATAAGGACGGTCTTCTGGGAAGAGGAGAAAAAATAAAATATCTTTTAAATATAGGAAAAGTCAATATTGACTTTCCTACTTTTGTGACAAGGCTGTCAGGTGACTCAAATCGAGACACAGATACCATGAGCAGAGAGAATGCAAAAATAACAGTATCAGCACCACATCTGTTGCAGATGAGACTGAAAGAAGAAAGCAGATGTGATATTGACACATCCTACATTCAGCAAGAATAAAAGCAGACAATAGAGCTTAGTGAAGCAATCACCAATGTCATTAATGAGATTTCCTGCATCGCTCAGTTTGTGAGCATGGCAACATTTGAAGAGCAGCTGTTGAATTTATTCTATTTCATGAGAAAAGGAAGGAAGGAAGGAAGGAAGGAAGGAAGGAAGGAAGGAAGGAAG
>NW_024963708.1:0-112 GCF_019238085.1 Lagopus leucura | reverse complement strand
GAAGGAAGGAAGGAAGGAAGGAAGGAAGGAAGGAAGGAAGGAAGGAAATTGTAAAAAGAAGGAAGGTAATTGTAAAAAGATATGTGAGAATTACAAAGACCAATATCCTAAT
>NW_024963707.1:0-1492 GCF_019238085.1 Lagopus leucura | reverse complement strand
GCTCCCCTACAGCCTTTTATAACCTCATATCTCCCTATGTCCCACCTGTGCCCCTCCACAGACCCCTATTGCACCTGCTTCTCCATATCACACCTATAGCCCCCTCTAGCCCTAACCCTAACCCTCTAGCCCGATATCCCCTTCTAGCCCACCTATTTGCCCCCTACAGACATCTATACAACCATATTCTCTAATATCCTCCCCTAGCCTCTTATATCGCTCCCCACAGCTCTCCCCAGCCCCGGGAGCCCCTCCACAAACCCCCTCCAATGCTCCCTATAGCACTGTGTCTCCCCTAACCTCCTCACAGCCCTCTATTGCCCCAAATCCCCCAGACTCACCCCTGGAGTCCCATATACCCCAATCCCCTGCCACAGCTCACTTCAGCCCCATGTGCCCCCCCTATACCCCAACAGCCTTCTGCAGCCCGCAGCCCTCCCCAGCTCCCCACAGCTTCCTCGCCCCCCTCTATTTCCCCGTCAGCCCCCTGTATCTCTCCCAGAGCTCCCTGGAGCCCCATACCGATCCCACATCCACAGCCCGTCCCATATATATCCCACTTCCCCACACCCCATCCTGTCTCCATCCACATCCCAGCCCTGCTCCCAGCCCCTCACCCCACATGGAGGTGGCTGATGGACGCGCACGCTTCCTTCCCTGTCCCGGTGCCGCTCTCCGTCCCTCCCGGCTCTGGCGCCGCTGTGCTCAGCACCGCTCCTGCAGTTCCGTCTCGGTGCTGCCCGGAGCTCCGGCGCGCAGCGGCTGTGGGACCGGCACCGTCTGAGGGGAGAGCCGGCTGCCAACGGCAGCCAATGGCAGCAACTCCCTTGTGAAAAGGGAGGAAAGGGTTACGATCAGACGAGCTGCTATGCGAGAATGGGAAAAGAATAATCCCCCTGGATGCCTTGGGATGGTGCCGGCACAGCAAAAATATCCAGTGGAAGACCCTAACTGGGACTGCAATAATGCACAACATTGGCAGAACATGAAGGACTTGCGAGATATAATAATCGCTGGAATTAAGGAGGCAGAACCTCAGAACCAGAATCTCATTAAGGCATTTGAGGTTCAGCAGAATAAGGATGGATCCCCTAGTGATTTTCTAGAAAGGCTTAGAGACAGGATGAGAAAATACTCAGGAATGAATCCTGAGGATCCCGTAGCCCAAGGGCTCCTTAAGGTGAATTTTATAACTAAGGCATGGCCAGACATACAGAGAACACTTCAGAAGATAGGATGGAATACGAGGCCCCTGGAGGAACTCTTACAAGAGGCTCAGAAGATATATGCCAGAAGGGAAAATGGGGAAGAAAAACAGAAGGCTAAGTTGATGGTTTCCACAGTGGATCGTGTAGCGAAACAAAGATTGGATAATAGGGAAAGGAGAACTGAAGAGAGGTCGGGTCCTGGAGGGTGGCAGAGAGGAGGAAAATTCCGAGGATATCGATCCAGACCTCAATCAGAGAACAGTGAAAGGAGGTGTTCCAAGTGT
>NW_024963706.1:805-4349 GCF_019238085.1 Lagopus leucura | reverse complement strand
GCAGAGAGGGGACAGCACAGCACAGCAGAGGGGGGACAGCACAGGGACTGAACAACACTGAAGAGTGGGGACAGCAGAGCAGAGGGGGGACAGCACAGGGACTGGACAACAATGAAGAGTGGGGACAGCAGAGCAGAGAGGGGACAGCACAAAGCAGAGAGGGGACAGCACAGCAGAGCAAAGAGGGGACAGCACAGGGATTGAACAACAGTGAAGAGTGGGGACAGCACAGCAGGGAGGGGACAGCAGAGCACAGCAGAGGGGGGACAGCACAGGGATTGGACAACACTGAAGAGTGGGGACAGCAGAGCAGAGCAGAGAGGGGACAGCAGAGCAGAGCAGAGAGGGGACAGCACGAAGCAGAGAGGGGACAGCAGAGCAGAGCAGAGAGGGGACAGCACGAAGCAGAGCAGAGAGGGGACAGCACGAAGCAGAGAGGGGACAGCAGAGCAGAGCAGAGAGGGGACAGCATGAAGCAGAGAGGGGACAGCAGAGCAGAGCAGAGAGGGGACAGCATGAAGCAGAGAGGGGACAGCACGAAGCAGAGAGGGGACAGCAGAGCAGAGAGGGGACAGCAGAGCAGAGCAGAGAGGGGACGGCAAAGCAGAGCAGAGAGGGGACAGCAGAGCAGAGAGGGGACAGCACGAAGCAGAGAGGGGACAGCACAGGGATTGGACAACACTGAAGAGTGGGGACAGAGGGGACAGCACAGAGCTGCTGTCCCCACACAACACCCCACTGATGCCCCACTCGCATGGGGCACGGAACCCCCACAGCGCCGGGGCCCCCCCCCCCCCAGAGGCAGCGCCCACCTTTCTGCGCCTCCCGCAGGGAACTGCTGACGATCGTCCACCACTTCTGCGCCTCGCGCTCCTCCTCGAAGCTGAACACCATGGGTTCATCCAGGGAGCCGAGGACCAGCAGCTCGTGGCACGTGGGGCTGCGCACCGTGTATGAGATGTCCTTCAGGTCGTACTCGGCGATGCTCTGCGGGCACAGGGACACAGGGGTCACGGCACGGAGCGACGCACCCAGGGAAGACCCGAGGCCTACGGTGAGGTGCGGGGCTCAGAGAGTCGTCACCGTAGGGATGGTTGGGGTGGAACGGTCCTTAAAGATCACGGGGCCACGGAATGGGAGAGTGGGAAAGGTCCTTGAGCAACATTTTGTCATGGAACCATGAAATGGTTGGGTTGGAAAGGTCCTCGAAGATCACAGAGCTGTGAAGCCATGGAGTGGTTGGGTTGGAAAGGTCCTGAAAGATCACAGAGCCATGGAGTGGTTGGGTTGGAAGGGACCATAAAGATCACAGAGCCATGGAGTGGTTGGGTTGGAAAGGTCCTGAAAGATCACAGAGCCATGGAGCCATGGAGTGGTTGGGTTGGAAAGGTCCTGAAAGATCACAGAGCCATGGAGCCATGGAGTGGTTGGGTTGGAGGGGTCCTAAAAGACAACAGAGCCATGAAATGGTTGGGTTGGAAAGGTCCTGAAAGATCACAGAGCCGTGAAGCCATGGAGTGGTTGGGTTGGAAAGGTCCTGAAAGATCACAGAGCCATGGAGTGGTTGGGTTGGAAGGGACCATAAAGATCACAGAGCCATGGAAAGGTTGGGATGCAAGAGGCCTCCAAGATTGTAGAATCATGGAAAGGTTGGGCTACAAAGGTCCTGAAAGATCACAGAGCCATGGAATATTTGGGATGGAGATGACCTTAAAGATCACAGAGCAATGAAGCCATGGAGTGGTGGGGTTGGAGGGGTCCTAAAAGACAACAGAGCCATGGAAAGGTTGGGTTGGAAGGGACCTTAAAGGCCGTAGAGCAATGGGAAGCGTTGGGTTGGAAGGATCCTGAAAGATCACAGAACCATGGAATATTGGGGATGGAGATGCCCTTAGAGATCACAGAGCCATGGAAAGGTTGGGATGGAAAGGTCCTTAAAGGTCAAAGAGCTATGGAAAGGTTGGGATGGAGAGGTCCTTAAAGGTCAAAGAGCCATGGAATGGTTGGGATGGAAGAGGCCTCCAAGAGGGTCCTTGAAGATCACAGAACCATGGAATGGCTTGGCTTGGAAGGGTCATTATAGATCACAGAGGCATGGAATGGTAAGGCTGGGCTGGAAAGGTCCTTACAGATCATCATAGGATGCGTTGTGTTGGAAAGGTCCTTCAAGATCACAGAGTTGTGGGACGGGTTGGATTGGAAGGGTCCTTCAAGATTATACAGCCATGGAATGGTTGGGTTGGAAGGGTCCTTACAGATCACAGAACCATAAAATGATGGGGATGAGTTGAAGGGTCCTTGCAGATCACAGAGGCGTGGAATGGTAAGGCTGGGCTGGAAAGGTCCTTACAGATCATCATAGGATGCGTTGTGTTGGAAAGGTCCTTCAAGATCACAGAGTTGTGGGACGGGTTGGATTGGAAGGGTCCTTCAAGATCACAGAGCCACAAAATGACTGGGATGAGCTGAAGGCTCCTTGAGGATCACAGAGCCATGGAATAGTTGGGAAGGTCCTTAAAGACCACAGAACCATGGAGGGTTTGGGTTGGAAGGGTCCTTGAAGGTCATAGAACCGTGGAAGCTCTGTTAGCTGAAAACAACAACGAGGACCAGAAGGAAACACGGCTCGTTGTCCTGCCAGGACCCAGCTCTGCCCACACAGCACCACTCTGCCCACCTGAATTCGGCCTTGGCTCCACCAGGGCAGCAAAGATGAGGCGGGGGGAGGTCAAAAAATCAATGGGAAACCCCCACAAACAGCCGGGGTGGCTCCCATCCGCCCTGCCCCGCTCCTTCCCTTTTTGGCCCTAGGAACGCTGCCATCCCTGCCCCATTTTTGGAAGGTGAGGCCCTCGATTTGGCAGCAGCCCCTGAGCTCTCAGCATCACGTGCTGCCACGGCGCCGAGGCCCCACGGCAGGACAGACGGACGCGGGACGCCGTCCCTCCCGACGCACAGCCAACCCCTCGCAACCCAGTTCTCCCATCCGACTGCCTGTGGGGCTCTGGGGGGCACCATGGGGCAGGAGGTGAACCCACTGCCTGCTCCCCACCCCCGGGGACCCCCCAAGCATCACGGGTGTTTTCACAGGGACCCCAATGAAGATCGGAGAAGAGATCTGAGATCTCCAACCGGGGATCCCCAGTTGCCACCAGGAAGAGCGGAGCCAACGGCGGGGGGAAACGAGGAGCCAAGGCCACTGGGAACCGGGGACCTGAAAATGTGGGGGAACGGGGGACCAGAGGATGTGGGGACCCGAAGATGTGGGGAACAGGGGACACAAGGATGTGGGGACCTGAAGATGTGGGGAATGGAGGACCCAAAGATGTGGGGAACCGGGGACCCAAGGATGTGGAGACCCCAAGATGTGGGGAATGGAGGACCTGAGGATGTGGGGGAAATGGGGACCCAAGGATGTGGGGAAGTGGGGAACCAAGGATGTGGGGACCTGAATATGTGGGGAACGGGGGACCTGAGGATGTGGGGATCTGAATATGTGGGGAACGGGGGACCAGAGGATGTGGGGATCTGAAGATGTGGGGAA
>NW_024963706.1:0-795 GCF_019238085.1 Lagopus leucura | reverse complement strand
TGGGGAACGGGGGACCAGAGGATGTGGGGATCTGAAGATGTGGGGAAGTGGGGACCCGAGGACGTGGGGAACTGAAGATGTGGGGAATGGAGGACCTGAGGATGTGGGGAACCGGGAACCCTAAGATGTGGGGAAGTGGGGACCTGAGGATGTGGGGACCTGAAGTTGTGGGGAACGGGGGAGCAGAGGATGTGGGGGAACCGGGGACCTGAGGATGTGGGGAACTGGGGATATGGGGAACGGGGGACCCAAGGATGTGGGGACCCCAAGATGTGGGGAATGGAGGACCCAAGGATGTGGGGGAACCGGGGACCTGAGGATGTGGGGAAATGGGGACCTGAGGATGTGGGGAAATGGGGACCTGAGGATGTGGGGAGCAGGGGACCAGAGGATGTGGGGGAACCGGGGACCTGAGGATGTGGGGAACGGGGGACCCAAGGATGTGGGGAAGTGGGGATCCGAGGATGTGGGGAACTGGGGATGTGGGGAACGGGGGATCCGAGGATGTGGGGACCCGAAGATGTGGGGAACGGGGGACCAGAGGATATGGGGGAACCAGGGATCAGAGGATGTGGGGAACCAGGGACCCAAGGAGGTGGGGAGCCGGGGATCCAAAGCCATGGGGCAATGGGGACCTGAGGCCATGGGGCACATTGGATCCGAAGCAGTGGGGAACTGAGGCCACAGGGAACCAGGGATGCGATGCCATGGGGAGGTGGGGAACCAATGCCACGAGGGCCACGGAAAACTGGGGATCCAATGCCATGAGGAGCTGGGGATCCAATGCCATGAGGA
>NW_024963705.1:0-1728 GCF_019238085.1 Lagopus leucura | reverse complement strand
AACAGCAGGACTAGGGGAAATGGATCCAAGTTGAAGGAGGGAAGATTTAGGTTGGATGTTAGGGGGAAGTTCTTTACTAGGAGAGTGGTTAGGCCCTGGAACGGGCTGCCCAGGGAGGTTGTGGATGCCCCGTCCTTGGACTTGTTCAAGGCCAGGCTGGACGGGGTCCTGGGCAACCTGATCTAAATGTGTATGTTTGGTGGCCCTGCCAGGCAGGGGGGTTGGAACTACATGATCCTTGGGGTCCCTTCCAACCCGGGTGATTCTGTGATTCTGTGATTCTGTAAGTATTTGACATGAAAATATAAGGCTTGAAATTAATGTTTAGTTTAGTTAGTGGAAATGTTTCTTTAACAAAGACTCAGTAGCTATATCAAAATGAATATTACTTCAGAATAAGTTCTTATTGCATATTGTTGAAACTAAGATGCTGGAGATTTTTAACAGATAATCTTCATTTAAATATTAGTAAAGAAAGAAAGAAAATATCAGAAGAATGCACTATTGTTTGCCTTCTGTAAAAAACAACTTATATGTAATTTTTTAGAAAAAAAAAACCACTATCTTTCAATACCATTTTGTCAGTTAGTTCCTATTATGCCATCTGCTTCATGGCAACAAAGTGTAACAGAATATTGGGGAGAAATATCAACATCTGCTATCATACGGCCAACATCCACTTCTGACATTGTGGGCCAACATAAAGAAGAATTGTTTTCAGAGCAGGCCTTTGAGAATTGCTGTGGGTTTTGAGCAGTGAGGAACAGAAAAAGCAGGCAAGATGAGGATGAGACAATGATAAAAATAACATTTGGATTCCAGAACTAAGGGCAGCTGAAAATTAAAAGGCTAAAATGTTTAATTTCTGTAATCATTATACATACTAGGAATACCTGATCTAAATTTTTAATTGTCCATCCATAGTGCTTCCTTCTCTGAGTATGATGTCCTTTCAATAATTAATATAACAGTTCAACAGCCAGTTTAACAAAGAAAATACTTGCTAAGGAATAGATGATTGTTTGCTTGTATCTAGGCTAGTTTTGAATTTCTCCACAGAAGACTCCATATCATCTCTGAGTAGCCTGTTGTATTGCTCTGTAGCCCTCAAGGTAAAGAGCTTTTCCTTATGTTCGTATGAAACCTCATATGTTCCTGTTTGTGTGCACTGCCCCTTTTTCTGTTGTTGGGCACCACTGAAGAGAGCCTGTCCATATTCCCTTGACTATTTCTTGTTAGACATTTGTAAACATTAGTAAGATACTCAATTTCAAACTCACACTTGAGCAGGGGAAGTGCATGAGAATGAAGAACTGCTAGCGATGGAATGTTGTGAACTGACCACAGCACCCATTCTCCATTTGGAGGAAGTGAAAGAGTGAATTTGAGTTTGAGAAGAAAGATATTGGGTGGGGGGGAAGTGCTTTTGGTTTTGTTTTTGTTTCTCAGTATTATATTTTATTTTTCAATTGGCAACAAATTAAATTAAGATCACTGAAATCTTTTTTTTTTTTTTTTTTTTTTCAAAAAAGCAAAAATGCCTCTGTCTTTATTTCAGCTCATTATCTTATTTTCTTCCTATTTTGATGAGGAGAGGAAGTGAAATAGCATCTGATTGCACACCTATCAACTAACAGAAGTTAAGCGACCACATACTCTTTAATACATTTCCAATTTGCCGTAAGATTAAAATTCCATATATTTGAGTTTTTCAGCTACTATTGTTCT
>NW_024963704.1:0-6080 GCF_019238085.1 Lagopus leucura | reverse complement strand
GACCCCAAAATACTTGAAAACAACAGCAATAATCTGAGGTGGAACAAATGATTTACTAAATATAGTATTAGCAAAAAATACAATGAGAGAGAGAGTCTGTCTGGATGGTAGATAGACCTCACCACAATGCTGAGGTGAGACATGCAGTCCAGTTGAGTGACTGAAGAAAAGCAGATGGCGAAGCGCAGATGGCGAAGAGCAGGCGAAGAAGAACTCAGGTGACCTTGCACGGAGTTCTATCTCCTTGCTGACCCCAAAGCCTCCTGGGGAAATGTAGTTCTTCTCCGTCAGACGAACATTCGGCAGAAGTCAAACCCCCCCAGTGCATTACATGATGTTATGGGGTGGAATACTGATAACCAAAAATCATAAAACCATAACATTCCACCCCTTATTCTACATCACTACATCATGCGTAACACATGGGATTACAGACTGCACTCCCCCAACATCAAATTCCCTTGTGGTACACACTGAACACCCCCGTTTTTCTGCATCACCCACCAGGTGGACCCAGGTCCCTGGGCAAAAACAATTCCGCGAAGAGGTTTGCCCTTCCCAGAAGCTGGAAAAACCCAAACTGCTTTTCCTAACATGTTCTTTACAAGTACTACAGGGACCTTACCTCCCTCTACAATATTTAGGGAGCTGGATTGGGTAGGACCGTCTTGACTGATTGATTCTCTGGTGTTGACCAGGCAGGTGGCTGGTCAAATACTCAAATACTTCTCCCAGTGTTTAAATGTTCCACCACCCATTGCTTTTAACATGGTTTTTAACAACCCGCTGTAGCGTTCGATCTTACCAGAGGCTGGTACAAGATAGGGGATATGATAAATCCACTCGATGCCATGTTCTCTGGCCCAAGTATCCACAAGTGAATTTTTGAAATGAGTCCCATTATCTGACTTAATTCTTTCCAGGGTGCCATGTCACCACAGGATTTGCCTCTCCAGACCCAATATGGTGTTTCGGGTGGTAGCATGGGGTACTGCATATGTTTCAAGCCATCCGGTTGTTGCCTCCACCATGGTAAGCACATAATGCTTACCATTGCGAGATCGTGGCAAGGTGATATAATCAACCTGCCATGCCTCCCCATATTTGTACTTTTGCCATCACCCTTCCTCCCAGAGATGTTTCATCCTCTTAGCTTGTTTAATTGTGGCGCATGTGTCACAGTCATGAATGATTTGTGCAATAGTATCCATACTTAAATCCACCCCTCGGTCTCTGGCCCACTTACATGTTGCGTCTCTCCCTTGATGACCTGAGGTCTCATGGGCCCACCGAGCTAGAAATAATTCACCCTTGTTCTGCCAGTCCAGGTCTACTTGAGCCACCTCAATTCTGGCACCTTGGTCTACTTGATGGTTATTTTGCTGTTCTTCAGTAGCCCGACTCTTGGGCACATGAGCATCTACATGGCGCACTTTTACAACCATATTCTTTATTCGGGCAGCAATGTCTTTCCACAGTTCAGCAGCCCAAATAGGTTTACCCCTTCTTTGCCAGTTATTTTACTCCCACTGCTGTAACCACCCCCATGAAGCATTTGCTACCATCCATGAGTCAGTGTAAAGATAGAGCATTGGCCACCTCTCCCGCTCAGCGACATCTAAGGCCAGTTGGACAGCCTTTACCTCTGCAAATTGGCTTGATTCGCCTTTCCCTTCAGTGGCCTCTGCAACTGGTTGTGTGGGGCTCCACACAGCAGATTTCCATCTGCGATGCTTTCCCACAATACAACACGATCCATCTGTGAACAGGGCATATTTCTTTTCATTCTCTGGTAGTTCATTGTATGGTGGGGCTTCTTTAGCACGAGATACCTCTTCTCCTGGTGGTGTTCCAAACTTTTTACCTTCAGGCCAGTCCATGATGACCTCTAGGATTCCTGGACGACTGAGGTTCTCCATCCGTGTTCGTTGTGTAATCAGTGCAATCCACTTACTCCAAGTGGCATCAGTAGCATGATGGGTGGAGGGAACCTTTCCTTTAAACATCCAGCTCAGCACTGGCAGTCAAGGTGCCAGAAGGAGCTGTGTTTCAGAACCGACTACTTCGGAAGCAGTCCGAACCTCCTCATACGTGGCTAAGATCTCCTTCTCAGTTGGAGTGTAGCCCTCTTCCGACCCCCTGTAGGCTCAACTCCAGAATCCCAGGGGTCGGCCTCGGGTCTCTCCTGAGGCTCTTTGCCACAAACTCCAAGTAGGGCCTTTCTCTCCAGCAGCAGTGTAGACGATGTTCTTCACATCCTGTTCCATCCGTACTGGCCCCAGGGCCACAGCACGGGCTATCTCTTGTTTAATCTGCTCAAAAGCCTGCTGCTGCTCAGGACCCCACACAAAATCATTCTTCTGTGTCACCTGATAAAGTGGGCTTACAATGAGGCTGTAGTTTGGAACATGCATTCTCCAAAAACCCACTACGCCCAGAAACGGTTGTGTCTCTTTCTTATTAGTGGGCGGAGACATGGCAGTGATTTTGTCGACCACATCTGTCAGGATGTGGCGACGGCCATCTTGCCACTTTATGCCTAGGAACTGAATTTCCTGGGCAGGTCCTTTCACTTTGCTTCGCTTAATAGTGAAACCAGCACGGAGAAGAAGGATCTGGATTATTTGCTCTCCTTTCTCAAAAACTTCCTTTGCTGTGTTGCCCCACACAATGATGTCATCAATGTACTGTAAGTGCTCAGGAGCACCTCCCTGTTCCAGTGCAGCTTGGATCAGCCCATGGCAAATGGTTGGACTATGTTTCCAGCCCTGGGGCAAACGATTCCAGGTATACTGAATGCCCCCCCAGGTGAAAGCAAACTGTGGCCTACATTCTTTGGCCAAAAGGAATGGAGAAAAAGGCATTAGCAATGTCAGTGGTGGCATACCACTTGGCTGCTTTTGACTCCAGTTCATACTGGAGTTCTAACATATCTGGCACAGCAGCACTCAATGAGGGTGTGACTTCATTCAGGCCACGGTAGTCCACTGTCAGCCTCCATTCTCCACTGGCTTTACGCACTGGCCATATGGGGCTGTTAAAAGGTAGGTGAGTTTTGCTGATCACTCCCTGATTCCCTAGTTGATGAATCAACTTATGAATGGGGAGCAAGGAATCCCTGTTGGTGTGGTACTGCCACCTGTGCACCGTTTTTGTAGCTATCGGTACCTGTTGCTCTTCCACTCGTAGCAACCCCACAACAGATGGATCTTCTGATAGGTCAGGCAAAACAGACAACTGCTTAACACCTTCTGTGTCTACAGCAGCTATTCCAAAGGCCCATCGATACCCTTTGGGATCCTTAAAATATCCCCTTCTGAGGTAATCAATACCAAGTATACATGGAGCCCCTGGGCCAGTCACAATAGGGTGCTTTTGCCAGTCTTTACCAGTGAGGCTGATTTCGGCCTCCGACATAGTCAGCTCTTGGGAACCCCCAGTCAGCCCATGAATATAAATTGATTTTGTCCCTTGGTGACTCGAGGGCATTAGAGTGCACTGTACACCAGTATCCACCAGGGCCTTATATTTCCATGATTCTGATGTGCCAGGCCATCTAATCCACACAGTCCAATAAACTCTATTATCCCTTCCCCCCCCCGGCTGGGAGCAGGGCACCTCTATTTGTTACCTCTGTTGTCTGCAGCAACTGGAGCAATCACCTTTTTGGAGAAGTTCACCTTGGTGGTTGATTTGTTTTGTAATTCTTTTACCTGTGCTTGAAGTGCTGGAGTAGGTTGCTTATGCTACTTCTTCATATCTTCTCCATGGTCACGTAGGTAATGCCACAAGGCAAAACGTGATGTGGTCTTACTGTTGTCACTTGTTTGAGCAGGAGGACGTCTTCTTTTGATAGCTGAGACATTGGATGACACTGGCTGGAAGGAAATCAAGTTGATCAGCCCCTCCAGTAGGCTGTTTTGGGAATTCTGTTCCTCATTGGATGTATCTATTACCACCATGGATTCATGGATTCAGCATCAGGCACGATTGATAGTTTGTCTATTATATCTTCTTGTTTGTTCTCCATTCTGTCCAGCTTTTCAGCTACTTTTTCAATGGCTGAAACACAAGCTCGTAGAGGGCTTAAATGTAACTCAAAGTCTTGAAGTTTATTAACCAACTCATTTATAAGGGGTCTTCTTTCCCCTCTGCCATACATCGCTGCAAATGTACTGGCGTACCTTCCTGGTGCAGTCTTTGCGAATGTACGCCACATGTTTGGTGTATACCTGGCTCTCTCAGGATCATGCTCTTGGTCTGGCTCATCAGGAATGAAATCAGGGCTATGTAGTGTTTCCACCAAAGCACATTCTCTCAAATAACGGATGCCTTCTTCCATATCAGCCCATTTCTTCTTCTCAGGCCTCAGATCGTCTTTGAAGGGGTATCTTACAGCTAACAGCATCCTCTTCCGGAGGGTGAAGGCCTGGTTCTGGCATGTACTAATACCTCTGTCAATGGCTGAGTCCCTAGCAATGCCACCCAGTTGGCGAGCTTTTCTACTATCTAGCCACACACTGTTGGCCCCGTTGTCCCAGCATCGAAGTAACCAAGTGGCAATAGGCTCATTTGAGTGACGTGAGAAGTCTTTTCTCAGACTTTGAATTTCATTCATTTTCAGGGATCGATCAACAAAGGTAACGATATCTTGCTCACCTCTTCCTCTTCCAGGACTTCTTGCCTTCATAGGCGTTGGTGACTGTGGTCTTACTGAGGGCCCCTCCCCTGGCCTCAGAGGTGCTTCTCTTGGACCTCGGAGCCACTCCTCTGGACCTCTTTCCTCTTCTTTCTTCTCTTCTAACTGAGTCGAGATTCGTTTCATTTTCCATCCTCTTACAGGGGCAACTGACATCAATTGTGGTGCCTCCTGTGGTTGATCAGGTTAGTCAGTTCCAATGCTCTCATCCTCCAGCTCAGCTTGGAGCCTGTCTCATTCAATTATGACAGTATCTAGCTCAGATTGGAGGGTATGTTGTTGAGATTGAAGATTGTCGAGTTTGGATTGCAGGGAGTCTCTCTCAATTCGGAGGGCATCTCTCTCAGATCGGAGGTTTTTTCTCTGGAGCAGGAGACTCTCTTGCTCATTTTGAACTGTTTCCCTGGGACTCTCCCTTTCAATTTCACAAGCTCTCTCTCTCTCCAGATAGTACTGAATAGGGCCTGATAGGCATTAGCCAGGCCCCAAATCATTTGTGCCTCTTCAGAACTGCCCAAGGCGCAACATTCCTGCCTCAAATAGCTGTTTAGACTCTCGGGGTCTTTCAGGTGTTCTGGAGTGAAATTCCATGACACTGAAGATTTCCATTTGTCTAAAGTCTCTCCCAGACCTCTCCACACTCCCTGCCACTCAGTATTCTCCGGTTTTGGGGAGGACATCCTCAAAATATAATAAATGCTAATACTGAGTGAAATGATGAGCAATACATTCAAGGAGATTAACAACGCAATTAGGTGATCATTCAAAAACTGCATAACAGCTTGAAAGGAGAGACTGGAAACCTTAAAAATCCCCAGTCCTGTAAAATTAACAGCTGTCTCCGGAATTGTATGCCACATGGTACGAACATGCCAGGTCCATATTTCCACCCATGTTTTCAATTGATTATATATGCCTATTGCTCCATACAGCAAGGTGGCAAGCTTAATTAATGCCCAGTATGTTTTGAGCATTAGGAAATAAGAAGCAGTAGCATGCAGCCCCTTAAAAGTCAGTTTCACAACAGAAAGAATTTTTTTTTTTTTTTTTACAGATAGCAAAGCTCAGAGTTTACAAATATCCTAGGGTATTGGCAGTCCACCTGGAGTTTTCAAGGTCATGTTTTCAGAGAGTAGCGGTGAAACAGATAAGCTTTCCCAATGAAGCTCTCCGAGAGCAGAGAGAGAGATTTGTTCTAAACAACTAGAAAGCAACTGCTGCCCGCATTCTCCACCAAAGAATGTCAACGGTTTACGGGCTGGTTCGGCCCGGTTCCGTGACCAGCAGGGTGGAGGGATCTGCGGATCCACGCCTCCGGGAAAGGGGAAACAGGGGACCCCAAAATACTTGAAAACAACAGCAATAATCTGAGGTGGAACAA
>NW_024963703.1:0-6883 GCF_019238085.1 Lagopus leucura | reverse complement strand
GTCTTGCCCTGCTGCATGGAAATGCTGCAGGGGGGCAGAAGAGGATTCCTGGGGCAGGTGGGGCTCTCCTGAGCAGTGGCTTCCAGCCCGGAACCAGCCCCACCCGGGCGGGGCAGCGCGTCACAGTGGAGCCCTTTGTGACCCGTCCCTGTGACACCCAGGGATAACCGGCACCCACACGGTGGCCCCTCATTGTCCGGCAGGACAGCGAGGCGACAGGGCAGGAGTGTGCGGGTCTGGCGAGGAGCCCCCGAGCGCAGCCCAAGTCGTTTCTCTCTACCCTTTGCAGTCTCACGGCTGCCCCCAACCCTCATCCCACGGGATGGTGAAGAAACCTCCTAGATGCTCCAGGATGGCCTGGGCCAAGAGTGGGGCTTCCCAGGAGAGAAGACCTCCACTGGAGCCCTACCAGCTGACCGAGGTGCAGCCACTGCGTGCTGGTGAGTGAAGGTTCCCAGCCCAGGGCTGGGGAGGACAGAGCTCCTTCCTCTGCTCGCACCTGCCTTTGGCCCCTCTACAGCTCTGCTCCCTCTCTTCCTTGGTTAGATGCAGACTGGCTGCCTGTGTATGAAATGGAAAAGGAGGCCATAGATTTCATCGAAGACTACGTCATCAGCAAGGAAAAGGTAATAGCAGATGTCTCTGTCTCAGCTGTGCCTGCATCCAGATGGTCCTTCTGGCTGCAGGAGGGCTGTGGGCTGGGCAGAGCTGCTACTGCCCTGCAGGCCTGCCACACTGCTCCACACCCTGCCACACTCGGTCCCCCTCACCGCTGCTCTCCACGCTCACTCTCCTTGATCTCTTGTGTGCCTGTCAGGATCTGGTGCAGAAGATGCAGTTCCTGAACTGCATCTGCTCGCTGTGCAGCACTGCTGGAAAGACGGGCTTGACAGATTACCTGGATGTCTTCTGCTTCCTAAACGATCTGTTGGAGAACATCGAGGTGAGGGGACATGGTACCTGCGCCCTTGAAAAGCACAGGGCACGGGGAGAGGGAGGCAGGGACACTGTGCACAGACACCGATGTGCCCCAGATGGGACTCCAGGTATTGCTGAGACCTCAGCAGTGGAGGTGGACAGCAGCATCTGTGTGCCAGTGTTAGTCAAGGGGCACTGGGGCTACTCAGGCCTACCAGCCGGTGCCAGGTTTGCTGGTGCTGGGTGCTGGTGGCTGCCTGGTGCCATCCCGGTTGTGCTTTGCAGGCTCTGTTGCGTGAGGAGCCCAGGGAGCAGCTGAGCACAGCACTGAGATACCACTGCATGAATGCTATTGCTGCGTTGAGGTACCTACCCAGCCCCTGGTTATGCCAGCACATCCCCAGGGCACAATCCTGGTGGCCCTGACACAGCTCCCCGCTGGGTCTTGGCTCTTGCCCCATAGCTGGTGGCATCAGGACTGTCCTCTGACCCAGGCCAGCCCCGTGGAGGAGGAGGTGCCTCCTGGCAGGGCTCCCCATCCATCCCGGGGAGCCCTGCCCAGGGGAGGACCTGTTCCACCCCTGCCTCAGAACCAAGGCACTGCTCCTAACATCAAGCTCTTCCTACTTGCAGCGAAGTGGATGCAATTTTAGAAGATGAAAAGGTACACCTCTTAAACGTGTGCTGCAATGTCATCTTCTACCTTCCTCCAAGGAGAGTCTTGAACATTTGCCTCTACGACCATGTACGTACCAGGTGTAACTACTGAACTTCAGGTCTCTGTGCTGCTCCCTGGATTCTTTAAGAAAGATCCTTGCAGGGCAGGCTCCTAGCCTTGCTGCCCCTCACCCCTTTCCTCTCACACCCTGGGCCTGGCAACACCGTGTGCTTGAAGCCTGCTCTGCGCACAGCGGCTTCGCGGCTCTGCAGCCCCTGTGCGTGGATATGTGGGTGTCCTTCCTTGACAGCCAGAGGGGATCACAGTACAGCCTCTCTTGGCAGTGAGAGCAATCTCTGAAAGACTCCCACAACCCACTGTTCTCTTTACAGACCCTGGAAGCTATGGACTGTATGCTGCAGATCATGCTAGACAGCCATCCCACCAGCAATTTTAATAATTGGATGCAGAGAATCGTTGAGGTCTGTCTACTGTAGAGCTCTGCCCCCAGAGATCCCTTTGGTAGAATTTAAGCCCTCTCCTTGGAAACGGCTCTGAGAGGAGCTGGAGCCGGCAAGTGGCCGCAGTGGCTGTAGCCCCATGACGGGCTTGGCTCGAGCTCTGGGGAAGCCTGGATGGATGCTGTGGTTTCAGCCAGGAGCTCGGCAGACCTCCTGGCTTCTGCTGGAGTGGGCAACAGCAGCTCCCAGGCTAACAGGCTGCTCCTCTCCTCACAGCTGCTGCAGTCCTTCACCTTCTCTGAGGTCAAAATTGTGTGCGAGAGGGCCAAGAAGCAGATCTGGAAGCTTTGTGGTTTCATGGCCAGCACTTTCAGGCTGCAGGTAAGGAGACATGAACATTTCAGCCTACCTCCTCTTCCTCTTTGTGTACCCCAGAGCTGCCTCTACAGCTTAGGGGTACCTGAGAGACAAGCTTGGGTACAGGTGGGGGTCCTCACCATGTTTCTGCCCTGAAACAAGTGTCTTCTTTTGCCTTTTTCCTCTGGACTTCTCCTTCCACACCATGTTCTCACACTCAGTCTGACTTGTCTTGCCTCCCTTTTCTCCCTCTTACCATAGCTGCTTAGAAAATTCTTTGATGCTGATCAGACTACAGGCATCGTCATCATGACCCTTGAAAAGACCATTACTGACTGCAGCTCTGAGGACAAGGAGTGTGCTGGGATAATGCTGGACTTGATTTTGAAAGACCCTGGCACCTGGCTAACAGAAGTAAGCACTCAGATGCTCTTGGGCATCTGTAGCCATTTTAAGCCAACACAGAGCACTGGGAAGAGCAGTAATCTCAGTGGCAGCAGAGCAAATGACTACTGTACAGCAGCAGCAGTATTCTCCTTCTGCCCTCCCCACAGGTGCCAGAGATTCTGGAGTACATCTGCAGAAAGCTGAAAAGAAATAGCGTGGCAGTTCAGGCAGTCCTCCCGTCACTGCTTGCCGTGCTGGCTTGCCAGTTTCCCAGCAGTGTGTTAAGAACCGTGTTGACCCAGCTACCACACAGTGACAGGTACCAGCCCTGACAGCCCCGCATGTTTGTTCCATGAGAAGAGCAGGGCTCAGAGCCGCTCCTGCTGCCAGAGCCAAGGAAAGCTGCAGGACACCCCGAGGAGCAGGCGCTCCATCCCACTGTGCTTTCCAGTGCCGGTGGCCCGCTCAGGGCTGCAGCAGCCAACGCTGACCATGGCAGCCCAGAGCCCCCATCAGGCTCCTGCCCTGCCCCTCGGGGAAGGCCACCTCAGCCCCTCCTGCTTGCCCAGGCTGGGCCCCCAAGCCATCTCAAGCACGCGGGGTGGCAGGGCCAGGCCTGCAGCACAGCTTGGGGCCTGCTGGGCCTTCCTGAGCCATGGCGCTGTGGCTGAGGCAGCTCTACTGACAGCTCTGCTCCTCCTTTGCAGCACTACCCTGGAGATCTGGAAGATGGTGCTTACCATGCCACAGTCTTCACAGAAGATCTTGAATGAACTGTGCCGCCTTCTCCAGGACGAAGAGCCATGCAGGATCCCCACAATGGGGCTGGGCTTCCTTCGTCTGACTGTGAGTTACTGGGCAAGGCAAAGTGCTGTCCTTCAGGGCTCTCTTTGCCCAGCTCCCTGCCTCCTGCTGCCTTCCTCCCCAGGCTGGAAACTTGGGGCAGGGCAGGGGCTGAGTTGGGGTTGTGACTTAGGCTAGGGAGAGGCACAGCCTCTGCACAGGGTGAATAGGCTGGAGGGCCAGGGAGGGAAAGCTCACATGGCCACCCACGTCTGTGCCATTTTTGTGCCAGCTTCTCAAAGGTCAATTGCTCTTCAAAGGTGTGAGAGCAAGAGGGTGTGCTGGTCTGAGGGCAGGGGCAGCAAGCCTCATGCCTGGCAGCGCAGCTTGGTTGCTCTCGATGATATGAGGCCTCTGTGCTGGGGCCCAGCCTGGCAGCTGTGCAAAGCCTCTTCTGCCAAGGCTTACTTTCAGACCCTCCGGTGCTCCTTTTCCTACCAGCACCAGGCACTCTCTCCAGGTGCCACAGTAGAAACGTGGAAGCCAAACGGGCAGTGAGCGCCCCGAAGGCATTGCCATGTGCCCCCAAGGCCAGCCCTGTCTCACCTGTGGTGTGGTGCCTGGGAAGCTCTGCTTTGATCGGTGGGATGGCTGGGGGAGCACTTGAGGCACAGGCACCCAGTGCTGGAAACCTGTTGCACTGCTTTGCACAACCGCACAGCACCTTTGTGCAGAATGTGACTCTGAAGCATCTACTTTTGCATCAGCCATACCAACAATATGCTCTTCCCTCTACTGCTGTTTGGGATCTGAAGCCATTTTAAACCAGCAAAGAGCAAAGTCAAGGGCAGCAATAGCAGTGGCTGGAGAGCAAATGGCTGCAGTGACCGCAGTATTCTCCCCCTGTTCTTGCAACAGCTGCCAGATATTCTGGGGACCATCCAGAGAAGCATGAAAGGGAAGAGCGAATCACCTCAAGAGATGCTCTTCTCACTGCTTGACAGTCTGACCATCCAGTTTCCCAGAGAGGTCCTGAGGAGCGTGCTGACCGACCTCCCACAGACTGACAGGTACCAGCCCTGACAGCCCCGCATGTTTGTTCCATGAGAAGAGCAGGGCTCAGAGCCGCTCCTGCTGCCAGAGCCAAGGAAAGCTGCAGGACACCCCGAGGAGCAGGCGCTCCATCCCACTGTGCTTTCCAGTGCCGGTGGCCCGCTCAGGGCTGCAGCAGCCAACGCTGACCATGGCAGCCCAGAGCCCCCATCAGGCTCCTGCCCTGCCCCTCAGGGAAGGCCACCTCAGCCCCTCCTGCTTGCCTAGGCCAGGTCCCCAGGCCTCCCCAAGCACGCGGGGTGGCAGGGCCAGGCCTGCAGCCCAGCCTGGAGTCTTCGGGGCCTTCCTGAGCCATGGTGCTGTGGCTGAGGCCGCCCTGCTGACACAGCATCACTTTCTTTGCAGCACTACCCTGGACATTTGGAACAGCGTGCTTCCCGTGCTGGAATCTTCAGAGGGGATCTTGGAAGAACTGAGCAATGTTCTCCAGGACCAACAGTTGTGCGAGATATTTAATGTCACCACAGCAGAGTTGGGCCTCCTTCGCTTCACTGTGAGTTACTGGATAAGGCACCACGCTCTCCTTCGGGGCTCTCTTTGCCCAGCTCCCTGCCTCCCCCTGCCTTGCTCCCCAGACTGGAAACCTGAGACAGGGCTGTTGCAGCATCAGAGCCATGGCTGGGACTGGGGAGAGCCATTGCCTCCATGCAGGCTGAGTAGTCCTCAGTGCCTGTGGCCACCTACGGCTGGTGCCTCTTTTGTGCCAGCTCCTGCTGGTCGAGCACTCCTCAAAGGCTTCTGAAGGGCAGAGGGCAGGACGAGCAGGCCAGAAAGTCATTCTGCATAGAGCGAGGCCTGGGGCACAGAGGGATGATGGGGCCCTCCAAAGGCGCTGTTGCCCCAGCCCAGGCTATGTCTCCCCAGTGCCCAGCTGGCTCCTCTGAGCTGCCAGAGGAGCCAGGAGCTGCAGGGTGCAGGGAGTCCTGCTGCCTCTGCCTGGCTCTCACTACTGCCTTTGTTTCAGATGATGCACCCTACTGAAGAGATCCTGAAAGAGCTGTGTAAGCCAGCAGTCCTGCAGAAGCTTCTGAAGATTGAAAGGCTGCCACTGCTCTGGCTGGTGCTCAGAGGCCTGGTCGTGCTGTCCAGGAGACCTGAGATGGTGAGCAGGACCTAGTCAAAATGAAGCCCTCCTGGTGGCAGCCTGGCACTGGGGTGGTGGGCAACGCTGTGCCTTGGCCTTGCCTGAGACTCAGGAGTTGGGGTGATGTCTGTGGTGGGACCTGGTGGCTGCCTGGGGAGATTTCCAGGAGCTTTCCCGATGGGTTGCCTGGGGCCTTTTGGGAAAGGGGGTGGCTGAGCAGGGGGCGTGGCGTCCTTGCTCACCTGCCCTCCTTCTCCTACCTTCCCCATCCCTGTAAGTGCGCGCCTGTGACAGCTGCCAGCAAGCAAAGCGTGTGGCTGTAATCAGAGCTTTTAGGCCAGGGTGGCTACTGTCCTCTTGGTGAAAAGAAAATTGCGTGTTTTGCAGGCAAGAGAAATACGGGTCCTGCTTCCAGACATCATGGAGACCCTGCGGTTTGCCAACACGCCCGTTATTCTGAAGATGCTGAACATCTTCAGAAACGTAATGCACCATCTGGGGAAGAAGCATGCCAGTCCCATTGCTCTGGAGCTGGCTGAGAAGATTCTGCCTCTTTTTGATCATGTAAGTCTGATGTGGGAGGCTGAACTCTGTGGGCGAGTGCTCGACCGGAGGGCCTTCTCCTTTCTTTGCCTCTCCAGCTCTCGAGAATGAGATGTTTCCTGGGTTCTGCTGCCCAGCAGGCCTTGTCCTTGGCATCACAACTCCGTTGTTGTTGGTGGTGTGAGGTCCCTGTGCTGAGGCCCATCCTGGCCTCTGTGCCAAGCCAGAGGTTACTTTCAGACCCTGCCGTGCTCCCTCCTCTAACAGCATCAGGCATTCTCTCCAGGAGCCATGGCAGGGAGTAGGAGGCTGAGTGGGCAGTGTGTGCCCTGGAGGCACTGCCGAGGGTCAGCCCTGTCTCCTGATCGTCCTGGTGCCTAAGGAGCTCTGCTTTGACCTGGTGGGGTGGCTGGGGGAGCACTCTGAAGCCCAGGCACCCTGTGCTGAAAACCTGTTGCAGTGCTTTGCACGACCGCACAGCACCTTTGTGCAGAATGTGACTCCAAAGCATCTCCTCAAAGCATCAGCCTTGCCTACACTCGTGCTCACCATGGGCGGTGAGAGTGCATTGCTGAGGTC
>NW_024963702.1:0-5912 GCF_019238085.1 Lagopus leucura | reverse complement strand
TTTTGCTTTTTTTTTTTTTTTTTTTTTTCTAAGCCTACTCATTGCTGTTCTATTGCACCTATAATAAATATCAATTTTTGCTCTTCCCGCGTACGACGGGATTCGCTCAGAACGAGCCACGCTGCGATTTATGGAGCGGCTTTTAGGAACCTGAAATCCACAAGAAGCAGCCCCGAACGAGCGCTCCTCGCAGCGTGCGGACGTTCCCCGGTAAATATTTACCGCGCCGCCGGCACCCGCAGCCGGCGCTGGGGAAGAAGGGCAGAAAACAGCCGCCCGGCCCCGGAGGTGCCCCCACAGCGGCCGCAGCCCGAGCGCGGACGGGGCACTGCGCACAGCTCAGCCCCGCGGCAGCGCCCGGACGTGGGAGCCCCGCGGCGGTGCGGTGCGGTGCGGAGCGGAGCGGTGCGGGCCCCAACCCCGCAGGCCGGGCCCCGTTCGCCGCTCGGGCTTCAGGCCCAGATCCGGTGACGTTCCGGAATATTTTCTCCCCCTCTCCCTCTTCAGAAACGCAACGAGGGGTGAGGTTGACAAACTTTCCCTTTCTCGGGGTGAAGGAGTAAAAGCTCAAAACGAATCGCCGTGCGATGGGGCGCCGGGAAAGGTCAGCGGCTGTAAACATTTATGGGCGAAGGCCCTTTGATTATTTTATGTCCCCAGGACGGGGCCGCCGCCGCTCTCTGGACCCGTGCAGCACCTGCCCGTGCGGGCGGCCCACGAAACTTTGTCCCAACTTTCCCAAAGTGACCGCGGTGTGACACCTCCGGGCGACTGAGAGCCAAACACACGTTTTCCGATGGCACTTTACGAGGGGAAAAGAACCCGAGGGAAAAAGAACCAACTTTTCTGCTTGCGCGGAGAAGTTTGCAACTTCTTTACGAAATAATGACAAAAAGAAAAAGAAAGGGGAGAAAAAAAGAAGAAGAAAAAGGGGAAAAAAAAAAAAAAGAGAGAGAGAGAGAGAAAAAAAAAAAAAAAAAGCAAAAGGGTTTGGAGCAGAGGGGACTCCCAGGCCCGGCATCGAGGGGGATCACGAGCAGAACCGAAGCAGGTCCCGCAAGGCACAGCAGCAGCCGGAGCTGCGCAGAGCTGGGCCCGGGGAGGCTCGGGGAGAGCCCGGGGTGGCGAGAAGAGTTAGCGGCCCTTCGGCCACGCTCAGCCCCGCTCGGGCCCGGCCGCCTCGGCCTACGCGGTGCCTCTCCCCGTCCTCTTTCTCCCCCGAACCCCGAGCCCCCGAGCGGTCCTCACGCGGCCGAGCCCCTGCCTCAGCGGCATCCCGGCTCCGGCCGAGCCCCGCGGCACAAAGCGGCCCCCCGGGCACCGCCGCTGCCCGCCCGCCCTCTCCATCTCGCCCGGAGTTGCACAGGGCCCGCACGGCCCAGCACGGCCCGGCGGTGCCACGGAACGCGATGCCGTTGGCCGCAACATCCCAATGCCGCTCGTCCAGAGGGCACCGCGCAAGAGCAGAAAGTTTGCGAGCTGCGGGCCGGAAAGTTCGTCGGGAGCTCCGCGGAATGCAAATGTGATGGAGAGGGGGAGCGGGGGGAGCGGAGCCCCGCGCCGGGCTGCGGAGCGGTGCGGGGAGCGGCGCGGACTCACCTCGCAGAGGCATATCCTGTCCGCGGCACCGCTGCTGTCAGCAGGACGGGGCGCACCGCCGGGCACTGACGTGCTCCCAAAGAGTTGCCCGCAAAATAGTTTGTCTCCACTGAGGCTGCGGCGGCGGTGCGATGCCGAGGTCCTGGGAAGGAGACAGAGATTGACACCGCGGTGGCTGTCAGCGCGGAGCGGGCGCGGTGTGCGGCGGAGCGGGGCCGGAGCACACCTCTCTGATTGGCGGCCCCGCGCTAATGGATGCGGCCGCTCCTGCCTCGCCTCCACCGCTCTTCACTGGCCCATTAGCACAGCCTGACCTCTGTCATCATCTTCCAGCAAAACACTTCCTCCCTGCGCCTTAACCAGAGCGGGAAATGAGGCCGGGCCGGGGCTCGCTTTTCAAACCCACTAATCACTCCGCACATGCAAATGCTCCGTTCGCTCCCACACAAAATATTGCTTTATGCAAAGCGACGCCATCGCCTCCCAGCCGCCGATTGGCCGCCCCGCGCCCGGCACGGCTCAATTGGCGCAGCCGTTTGCATATGAATGCGATGGGCCCGGCTCCCGGCCCCGGCTCCGCACCCGCGGCCCGGCCCCGCCGCCCCCCGCGATGCGATGCGATGCGATGCGATGCGCAGAGCGGAGCGGTGCTGCGCGGCGCGGCGGAGGGAGCAGCGCGTTCCCAGGTGGGGCCTGGCCGGGGGCGGGGGGCAGAGACTGCCGGGGGGAGATGGGGCACACCGGGGGGGGGGGGGGGGGGGCGGGCGTCGCGCGGAACGGGGCACCGAGCTCCCCCGGCCCGGCCGCACTCAGCGCGTGGAGAGCTCTCGAGAGGGCCTGGAGGACCCTTCGCTCAGCTCCCCACGTGCCGAAGGGCTGCGGGGAGCCCCGCCCCGGCCGCGCCCCGCAGGTGTAGAGCCCCGCTGGTGCGGGGACGGAGGGTGCGGGAGCGGGGAGTCCCCGATGCGGGGCGGAACGGCGGTGGGAAGGAGGAGAGGGGCTGGGGATTCCGGGAGGCACCGGGCGGAGGGAGGGAGGGACGGACGCGCGGAGCATGAAATGAAGTCGTAGCCGCATACACTTGACTTCTCTTGACATGTGAAAAGTGCTAAAAGTCAAAGCTCATCAATAAAGTATCTCGAAACTGAATAAGAGCGCTGACAACCATTGCATTCTTAAATAAAGTACAATGAGGAGACAAACGACTCTGCCAAGGAGTTTGCATGTGAGTGAAAGGGCGCTCAATGGGAGCGGGATAATGGGCCGCGGCCGCAGGCACTGCCCGCCCCGCGCCGCCGGAGCTGCCTGGGAGCGGGAGGGGGCAGGGGGGGGGACCAGACCGCAGAGCTCCGCATCGCTTTGCGGAGCGAGAGAACCACCGCAAAGTGACCACGGGTGCCGCCCCCCATCCGGGGGAACACCCAGCCCCGGTGGGGGTTTGGGAACGGAGATGGGCTCTGCCCCGGGGTGAAGTCAGCCGTGTCCGTGGGCCTCGCTTTTGTCACTTCGCTTTCTTTCTTTTTTTTTCTTTTTTTTTTTTTTTTTTCCCGGATTGTTTCTTCCTGCTGCACTCTCCACCAACAGAGCAAGTTTGGGGTTTTCTCTCACTTCTTCACTCCCGTCCGCAGAGTTAAAGGGAGAAGAAAGGCGCGCAGTTCCGCGGAGCTCTCCCCACGCCCGTCCCGGGGCCGTGCTGCTGTCCCCTCCATGCTGAGCCCTTTGTGTCCCCTCCGCCCCCAAAAAACTTTCACCGCTCCCCCCCCTTCACGCCAAAGAGGGGAGGGAGGAAGGAGGGGGAACGCCGCTGACGTCACGGCGGTGCGCGTCGGGGGGCGAAGAAAGCCGAAAGTTGAAGGGAAGAAAGCGGCGGTGCGGGGCAGAGTGCGGGGCCCTGTCCGTGTCCGCCCCGCGCTGCCACCGGCCCGGCCCGGCCCGGCCCGTCGCAGCTCCGCCGCCATTTTCCTTCGGTCCGAGGCCGTGGCAGCCCCGCAACGGGACCCCCCTGCACCGGGAGGAGTCGCCCCCGGGGCCGGGACGCGGTGCCCTCGGGCGGGGCTGCGGGCGGGGAGGGGGAGCGCCGTGCCCGGAGCCCTCCGCACTAAACGTCCGCTTGCTCCTGTCACGAATTTTCTTTGACTTTCTCTCGCACCCAGCAGCCTTCTCCCCGTTGCCAGTCCCGCCGAGAAGGTGAAGCCTTCCGGCACAGCTCTGCTTGCGGCTGCCTGCCTTTTTTCCTTCCTCCTCTCCCCTCTCCCCTGTTCCATCGGAGTCTCCGGCCCCTGCAGCCCCGCACTCGGCCGTGCCTCCACTCTCCCCTTTTGCTTTTTGAACACCATTCAAACAAAAAGAAAAAAAGAGGGAAAAAAAAAAAAAAAAAAAGAGCATTTAAAAAAAAAAAAAGGTTTTAGGAGTATATATATATATATAATATATATACACACACATATATATAAAGATAAGCAACCACTATATGTGGTCAGATTTTTTTTTTTTTTTTCTGTGTTTTCTTTTCTCTCTCTCTCTCTCTCTCTTTTTTTTTTTTTTTTAATTGCTGCCCCTAATTAATGTAACGTCCCTCTCTCCAAGCTTCTTTCCCCTCCGAGCGCTCTCTCTGTGCCGCACAGTGGTCCCCTCTCACTGTACTCCATCGGGCGCTGAGCACAGCTCTACACACCCCGTATCGTCTCCTCGGATTAATGTCCGGGCTGCGAAGTACCTTTTTTAATACCCAGAAAAATGCTTAAAGTCCCCTTGTCCAGTCCAGTCTGAGAGCGAAGAGATACACCAGCCCTGACGGCTCCGACTACGCTGCGTTTGCCTCCGGGACACCGCGTGCCTGTTCGGATCTGTGCTGACAGCGGGTGAGACCCGCAGCGCCCAGAGTTACACGGGGCTCTCCGAGCCGGTAACCAAACTTTGAGGCCGCTCCGTTCGGAAGGAGCACCGCACCGGAGGGATAAGGCCGAGCGGAGAGGCTCTTTAAATGCCGTTGTCTGGGGCGAGCAGCAGCTGAGTTCCGCTCGCCAGCGCGACGCGGGTTTGATTACAGAGCGAGACAGGGGAGGCTTAGGATCCCACACCTCGGGACCCACAATGCCCTTCCCCAATGCACTTCCAACGGCCGAGCGGTCCGGGGCCGCCCGTTAGCTTCACACACCGCCCCGCACCGCCCCGCACCGGGCCGCTCTGTCCAGCGTACGACACCGGCCGCGGCGGCTCCTCCAGCCCGGCCCTCGGCGCGCAGCGCTCGGAACCAAGTTGAACTCGCGGCGTTCCCCGTCTGGGAAGCCCGAAAGTTGGGTTTAAGGGATGTAATGGCCGCAAACGTCCTCCCTCTGCCGAACCCCACACCCGATCCCGCATCTCTCAGTGCCGCCGCGCCATACGTCAGCGGGATGCGCATATAAAAGCGGCTCTGGTCAGAGGTAATTATGTCACAGCTTTCTCCCGGCGTGACAGCTGGATAAACACCGTCCCCATAAACATCTCTAATTAGGGAGGAGGATCTCGCAGAGATGCTGTTTGATTTATTGCTGCAGGAGAATGTCCATTTACCGCGATATAGCCGCGCAGCAGCGGCGAGGAGCTCCCGGGGACGCCTCGCACAGGTAAGCGGGGCTGCGGGCTCTCCGCCGGCCCTTTGTTCGCCGTTATTTCGGGAGCAGAACGCCCTTCGGCGGCTCTCCTCTCCAGCCCGCTCCGCGGCACCCGCTCCGAACCCCCGACGGCTGCGCGGAGCCCTTCCGCAGCCCGCACACCCCCACGCAGTCCCGCGGCCCTGAGCTCCCCCCGACGGCGCGGCAGCCGCTCCCCACCTGTTGGGCCGTACGCTGCCCGCGGTGCGCGCTCGCCCCCGGGCCCCGACGGGGCGGGGGCGGCCGCGGGGTGGGGGCGCGGAGGGGCCGTTACCTGTCCGGCGGCGCGGCGGCCCGAGGAGGCACCTGGCGGCTCCGCTCGGCGATTCCTACGCCGGAACCTGCCACACAGTTTAAATGTCAATGACAATAAAAGAGGGGTGCTGCCTTTGCACTAACTTTCCCTTAATATCCACGCCAGCGCCTCCCCCATTGGCTGGGCCGCCCCGGTGACGTCACGGCGGACAGTACTTAGCTAATGAGACATTTTAGGCGACACGAGCTCGGCCGCCGCCCGCCCCGACGGCACTCGCGGCACGGCCCCCGCCCGGGGCCAGGCTGCTGGGATCGCCCCCGCCCCCCGTGCCCCGTTCCGGCTGCCCCTCACCCCGTCCGACGGGCGCTCCGGGGCTACTCCTCGCCCCGACGGCTCTCCCCCGCCCCGCGCTGCCCCGGCCC
>NW_024963701.1:0-2192 GCF_019238085.1 Lagopus leucura | reverse complement strand
ACTATAACGCGCCCCGCACCGCTCACCCCGCTCAGCCCCGCGCCTCCACTCCCCTTCATCGCCGCCTGCCCCCGCCGCACTGTTTGCAAAGTTCAATAGCGAGGCAATAAAAAGCGCCGCTGCAAAATAAGAGTCTCTTGTAAAATTTAAGGGCTGCTCATTTGCATCGGGGGAGGTCGTCCATCCCGTCCTCTCCTCCCCCCCCCCCGGGGGCGCCGGCTTGTCGGTTGTTTGGGTACAAAAAAGGGAAAAAAAAAAAGAAAAAAAAAAAAGAAAAAGAAAAAAGAAAAAAAAGAAAAGGGAGAAAGAGAGAGAGCAGCGATCCGGGAGCAGTGCCACGGCCGCCCTGTAGCGCAACTGTGCCCGAGGGAGAGGCCGTGGGGTCGGGCCGAGGCCGGGCCGGAGCTGGAGGCTCCCCGCAGAGTTCCGGGGCCGCCGCACCCCGAGCCCCGCGCCGCGCTCTTATTTTGGTTGGGCGCGGGCGGCGCTGCGGGGAGCGCGGAGAGATCGGACCGCGCTCCTCTGTTCGCTTTGGGGCTGCTGCTTTCGGCTTTTTTTTTTTTTTTTTTTTTTTTTCCCCATTCCCTCCTCTCTCTCTCCCCGTTCCTCCTCACTATAGCAACCACAGCCGGGCCGACAAAAATGCCCCCGGTGCGGACAATGGGCCGCCCTCTGTCCACCGCGCTCCTCTCCTCCTCCTCCAGGACCAAAGAAACTTCTCAGCCCCTCCCGCTCTGTCCGGGGCTGCAGGGCACGGACAGCCGGGGGAGTTTGCGCTGCCTGTAAGCTCCGGGAGCGAAGCGCAGCTCCGCACCGACCGCGCCGGGCTGCAGCCCCGGGGCTCAGTGCGCAAAGCCGCGGGCGCATCGACCAGAACATATCGCCTACACTGATGGAATTTGTCTTTTTTTTCTTTCCTCTTCTGCTTCTTCGCCACCCTCCCTCCCTCCCAAGGCCTCACACTCACCGCTCAGCACTGCGCCCCGTTCTTTTGGTACACGGCTCAGAGCGGTCCCGCGGCTGTCGGGGCCGCAGCGGCTGTGCCCGCACCGCGCTCACGGGCGGAGTGCACCGCCCCAGTGATGGGATGAGGGGCCGCGGGTGAAGGGAGAAGAGCCGCATCCGTGACCACAAACCATTTCATTCCCAGGGCTGAGCTCACACGGCGATGAACGAGAGGGATGGAGCAGCCGTGAGAGGAGAGGAGGCGCGGGAAGCGGTGGCCGTGAGCGCAAACTTTACACAACTTTGCCTCAGTGTTCCCGCTCTGCGCCCTTCTGCCGGGCAACCCGAGTTACCCATTCCCACCCTTTCGCTGTGGGTCCCTCAGCTGAACGTGTTCCTTACAGCCACCCGAGGAGAGGCGGCCCGGGCTCCCAGTCCCCCACACACGGCCCGCGGGAACGGTTCCCACGAGAGCGCCTGGGCTGCGCTGTGCTTCGTGCGGCCCCGGCCCGGTTCTGTCCCTGCGCAGGGCCCGGAGTCCGCTCACGCCCCACGAGCCGCGCGAGAGCCCGGGAGCAGCGGGGCCCCGCGGGCCCCGAGAAATGGGACGGCGCATTCAGAGCCTGCAGGACCGTCGGAAATCCTTCCTCACGTCCGTGCCGCAGAGCGGTGCAGGAGCAGCCGCTGTGAGCAGGGAGCGGGGCAGAGCCGAATCAGAGCGCCGCAGTGTCCGCCTCAGCCCCCGCTGGCGCGGGGCTAGCGGACAGACGGATCGGAGGGCCCGACGGGGTGGCGGTGGGGGGCGACGAGCGCCGCCGAGGGGCTGCGCGCCGGGCCGGGCCGGTGAGGAGCGGCTGCCGGGAGCTTTCCCCGCGCCCCGCAGCATCGTTCCCCGTCCGCACGTCGGAGGGAGGCGAATGCAGCGGATAACGGCGACGGGGATGAAAGCGCGCCGAGCCCCGAGCGGGGCCCGCTCCGTCCCGCCTGGGGTCCCTCGCACCCCGCTGGGGGAGGTCGGGGCGCCGCCGCCGGGCGCGGAGCAACAGGAGCGGGGCGAGGGGCGGAGCCCCGAAAGGGGGATCGGGACGGGGGGGAAAGGAGCGTCGGCGCCCCCGCCCCTCCCCCGGCCCCGCCCTCGGCCCGTTCCCCTCGGCGCCGGGCGGTGGGGGGCGGGCCGGGGGCGGGGCTCGGGCGCGGCGCTCGGCCAATGGGAGCCGGCGGCAGCGGCGGTCGCCGGGGGCGCCCCC
>NW_024963700.1:0-33412 GCF_019238085.1 Lagopus leucura | reverse complement strand
CCCCCCCCCCCCCCCCCCCCCCCCCCCCCCCCGCGCGCGCCCCCGCGGCCGCCCGGCCGCCCGGCCGCGCGGGAGGGAAAGTTGGATTAAAAGTTTCTACAAATTGCTCCTTGCAGCTCTGGAAGCAGATTGCTAGCTCAAACAAAACAAAACAAAAAAGTAAAAATAACTTAAAATGGAGGATCATAAGAGTACTCCTGCTCAGTCATAGAAATGAAAACAATATATTTCCTATAAAACAGGCTAGTTAGATATTGTTTTTATTAAGAGCTTTAAGAATTAGCAGGTTCAGATGAATCATGCAGGAGAATTCCAATAAGAATTCCAATACATAATAGAAAAAAAGAGATATTTCAGTTGCATTCTCAGAGTGACCTTTTTCTGATTATTTTGTTTAAAATTTAGAACCAGCATTACAGAGACTGAGTCTAGCAATGATCATTTTGAGATTGTGTTCAAACAACAGTGACTGTGAAACAGAACTTTGACTGTGACAGAACTTTGGTTTTCACCAAACCCAGTATAGATATATAAACTTGTAACACAAGCATTCATCCCAGTGCTCCATTTTCAGAACTTCCATTTCTGTCTGGCCTGATATGCCACCTCTGTCATTTGGGCCCAGCAGGTCGTAACAAGTGTCCTATGACTAGAAGCTATGTCTGGCTGTTTGATGCTGGGCATGGACATATCCATCTCTTACTTCGGCTCTTCTAAGACTAGTTAATTTAGGGGATATAGTTTAATGCATTTCATGGAATCACATTATAGTTTGGATTGGAAGGGACATTGAAGCACATCCAATTCCAACTCCCCTGCTACGGGCAGCTCTGCAATTCACTGGATCAGGCTGTGTTCCAGGGATGTGCTCCAGGGCTCCCTCCATCCTGGCCTTGAATGCATCCAGGACTGGGGCATTCACAGCTTTTCTGGACAGCCTGTGCTATGCCTCATCACCCTGTGGTAAAGGAATTAGCATTCTTGTGTTCCTGATTAACTGCTGATAAAAACTGCTATTTCCCAAACTTATCTTTCTAATTCTACTAGAAATATCCTGAGCAGAGGTGAGTTTCCCTACGCTGATCAGTACATTGATCAGTATTTGCTAGCCAAGATTCCTCCTGAATCCAGACTTCCCTTTTCTGCTTCCATGGTATAACCTTGAATATTATACAAGTAACTGATATCTGTATACAATCCCATACATTTGCTTTAAATTTCACAAAAGTTTCCAACCAACTATATAGCTTGAGTCTCCATAATTAGAGTTAATTTTGCATTTAAAGCAGGAATTCAGTTAGTTTTGTCATGCATAAGGAAAGAAGTACAAATTTTCTGATTATGATATTCATTCTCCATTTTATGAAATGTAGCCAGTAAAGTGAAGAGCATGAAAGAAAGGTTGGGGGATTTGCTCATGTATTTCTTAGGGTCAGTGAAAAGGAAGCAGGTTGTAGTGATGAAACTCAGAAAGAGGAAAGTGTTGATGATCACAGGGCTGCCAAGACATAAACAATGGGGTACAAAAGCAGTGAGATACCCACCATCCTTGCAGAGTCATCTGGTGCATACTGTTCCTGTGAATGGTATGACCCAACTAAAATTACAAACATTGAGAATCAAGACTTAAATGCTTCTGGAGAGAATAGGAGAGTTCAGTATTGATTTGTCATCACAAAGGAGTAGAAAACAGGTAAGTAACTCAGTACTGAAGGATATGTGCCAGAGAAAAGGACTGGAAGAATACACTGATTTAGAAGATTTACCTCTGGAAGAATGTAGCCATAGAAGAGGAGAGGAAGAAAGCTACTAGAGGCATGAAGGAGGAGATTGACTGAACAAAGCAGAATTGGGTAGAGACAGAAAATGAGAAGTATGGAGCAGTTTGTCCTAAAAGAGAGAAGGAAAAATAAAAAGAATAGGCAAGGGATGAAACAGAAGGTGGTATAAAGTTGATATACAGAAAATCATGAAAAAGAGAGGGATTTTCATACAAATGGCATTCCTCAGGGATCAGTGTTGGGACTGGTGTTATTTAATATCTTTCTGGCGACAATTGGATGAAGTGCACCCTTAGCAAGTTTGCTGATGACACCAAACTGAGTAGTGCGGTTGACACAGTAGGGGGAAGGGATGCCATCCAGAGGGACCTGGACAGACTTGAGAGGTAGGCCCCTGCCAACCTTAAGAAGCTCAACAAGGCCAGCAGGCTGGGTGGAGAATGGCTGGAGAACAGCCCTGAGGAGAAGGATTTAAGGATGTCAGTTGATGAAGGATTCATTATGAGCCAGCAATGTGCATTTGTGCAGCCCAGGTGGCCAACAATATCCTGGGTTGCATCAGGAGAAGCATAACAAGCAGGTCAAGGGAGGTGACTCTGCCGCTCTGCTTTCGTAAGACTCAACCTGCAGTACTGCATCCAGTTCTGAAGTCCCCAACACAAGAAGGACATGGAGCTGATGGAACAGGTCCAGAGGAGGTCCACAAAGATGATCAGAAGGCTGGAGCACCTCCTCTACAAGGACAGGCTGACAGAGATGGGGCTCTTCTATAAGGAGACCTCATAGTGGCCTTCCAGTATCTAAAGGGGTCCTGTAGGAAAACTGGAGAGGGAGTTTTTTAGGGCAGATAGTGACAGGATGAGAGGAAATGGCTTTAAACTGGAAGAGGGTAGATTTAGACTAGATATTAGGAAGAAATTCACTACTATGTGAGTGGTGAGACACAGAGACAGGCTGACCAAAGAGACTGTGGATGCTCCCTTCATGGAAGCAATGAAGGCCAGGATGGGACTGTGAGCAACTCAGTTTAGAGGGAGGTGTCTCTGCCTATAGCAGGGGGGTTGCAACTAGGTAATATTAAAGGTCCCTTCCAATCTATTATATGATTCTATGATTAGCACTAAGGGCAAAAAGCAGGCTTACATGAAGCCTCAGGAAAAATTTATAAGCTTGTCCTCAGAGTACATACAGAGAATAGAAGAGTGGGTTGTCTGCCAGGATCAAAAATGTGGGCAAGTGAGAGTGAATGAGAAACCACTGAGATGCATGACACTGAGTGACTCCCTCTGAAATGATTCAAGGACAGCTATACACAGCTGGAGAGGATGGAGTAAAAAATGGTAGGACTCCATCTTCAGTGGAGTTCTTCCAGTTTTAGAAGAGACAAAAAGTGGACATAAGATTTCAAAAAATGTACTAAAATATCTGCTGAGGGGGGAGAAAAATGCTGCTACTTCATGGAAGCTTTCTGGCTTCCTTCTGTTTCTGTATGTAGTTTTCCAAAGCTATACCTTCTGCTACTGGCAGTCCTGATTCCACCCATCAGCAAAATATTTGGGTTGAGACAGTAACAACAAACTAATACTATCTATGGAGACTTCTCCAAAACAGCTTACTCCATATTAGTAGTTGCACTGATGAGAGCTGACATGAGTATAAGGAAAAAAAAAGGTTTTTCAGGACACTTTATGAAATTAGTTCTCCAAGCTGCAGTTTTAAGACAGTCATTCTTTGCAGCCTGGAAGTTCTGGAAGGCTGGAGGACTGCATCAGACAAGATGCTGCCCACACAGCAAGGGAGGTGATTACCCCCCCTAAGCTCTGCCTTCTCAAGACATAGTGTGGAGCATTGTGTCTAGGTCTGGAGCCCCCAGTGCAAGAATGTCATGGAGCTGTTGGAGTAGTGACCCTCAGGAGGGCCACAAAGATGATCAGGGAGCTGGAGAACCTCTCCCATGAAGAAAGGTTGAGGGAGCTGGGCTTGTTCACCCTGGAGAAGAGAAGGCTCTAGGAAGACCTCTCTGCAGCCTTCCAGTAGTTAAAGAGACCTTACTAACAGGAGGGTAACCCACTTCATGGTCTGACAGTGATAGAACAAGATGTAATTATTTTCAACTAAGAGAGAAGTGAATGCCCTGGAGGTTTTCAAGGCCAGGTTGGATGGGGCCCTGGGAAGCCTGATACACTGGTTGGCAACATTGCCTATGGTAGGGGTCTGGAACTGCATGGTCTTTAAAGTCCCTTCTCAGACTATTCTATGATTCCATGGTTTTGCTTAAGTATTTTAAATTCTTATATTGTTTGAAGTAATACATCTATGATAATTTAAATATTTATTTTGCTAAAAGCAAGCAAACAAACAAAAACAAATAAGACTCTGTGTGTGCTTTGGTGTTATGTTTCCAGGTTCTATTTCTATCTTTAGATAAAACAACCTTTGTTCACAATTTTCAGAATAAATTGAAAAAATTAAGATCATGGGTCTGATTAATGTTCCTGATTAATTTCTACATTGGCAAGTGAGAAACTTCATCTTGTGATAAATTTAATCATACACCATTTTAATCACTCCTAAATGTCAGTACAAGGCAGCGGAATTAAAATATCCACTCAAAACTTGTCCTACCTGAGGGTCGGAGAAAGCTTGAGGGGAAACTCAATGCATTTGTGTCTGATCCTACACAAAATATGTTACATATGGCAGTGGGAGAAAAGGACTACTTTTGGTGCTGATGATGAAGAAAGACAACTCATTTATAATACAAATGTATTGTGGGTCATTCAAATAGAAGACATCTTCTCAAATAATTTAATAATCAATACATTTTGAACTTTTGAAAGCTCTTTAAGAAAATATTCTTTCTGCAGTAGAACTGGAGCTGAAGCCGTTACAATATTAATGTATATAGCTTGCGGCATTCACTGCCAATGCTCCTGTTAGTCTACATAACATTTTGGAAAACCTAGGTTTTTACATAAAAAGGAAAAGCTTTAGATTTTCTATGTCCCCTTAATTTTAAAAAGTAATGTGTATGAACAACAAAATAAAAAGATAAAGAATGACTCTCCTGACAATCAAACCTATTCATAGGCCCTTATTATTTACTCCACTCAGGCGCAAGATTATTTACACTGTCATTTTTACTAACTTTCACCTAAGTAAACCAGCAATTCACTGTAGGTGAAAACATTTCTCAGAATAATAAGTCTGTGTGTATTTTATATTATGCATGCATAGAGAGAAACACAGAGATTTCAATTCTGAAATGTTTAGAGAACCATAGATGGATGTCTGTTAGCATGATGTTTTAGCTCTTACTAATTTAAAACAGAACAGTAACTTACATTTTCATGTAAAAATCACTTCAGACTTTCTCTTTTCAGCTGTTCCAGCCCATCTGCAGTTGCTGGTTACCAATATCCAAGGAGACAACTTGTCAAAGCACAGAACCACTGGGAAAGAATTATGATGTCTTATTAATCCAAGAATGTACTTCTCTTCAGAGACTTTATTTTGAAATCATATTATTTGCTGTTTATAAGTGTCAGTCAGGCTTTTAGACAACTTGAGTTCTCTGGAGTAAAGAATTAAGAATTTATAGAGAGGAATTCATATAGTGTAAGCCAAATCCAAATATTCAACTTTCAAACATTATCAGAATCACAAATACAATTAACAACATTTATCATTTCAATGTGTTTCCCTTCAATTGCTTATGACCTCTGGGTACAGTAAAATGTCATCCTTTCTGAGCAGCATTTCTTGACTTTACTATTATTTTTGAAATATTTCATTTACAAAGTAGAATGTAATTACATGAAAGCTTCCCTTGATATGCTCAGAATATGAAGCAAATCCTTTCCCATAGCAAGTACTGGCAAATCCAAGAATATTAGAAAAGTCTGCTATGTTCTGATATATTCTTCTCACCCCAGTAACAGTAGTATGTACTGGAGATCTCTGGTGTCTGCTAGGAGTATGAGGAACTTGAAAACTCAAAAGAATTGAGTGTGTCATTTACAGCTAATATTTTTTCTCATCATCACTATTTACCTATCACTGCTGTAGGTTTCTGCAGGCTTGTTATATTCCTAACATCTCATGTGATTAAACAAGATGAAACTATGCTATCTTTTGCTTTGCTTTCAGTAGAACCTAGAATCTACTGGGAAGACAGTGCCTTTGCTAATGGACTGTCAAGATCACTTTGTAGGAGTAGGATACTCAGTCCCTTTCTTTTCTCTCCTTTTCTTCCCTCCCATTCTATCTTCCCCTCTCTGAGCAGTCTAAAATGACCTTCACAGTAGCATGAGACTTTGTCATAACCTCCTACAGTAAATACTGAATAAAGGAAACAAAAACACGAGGACACAGCGAAGAGTTGTGTGTTGAAAGATGAATGCAAAACTACATGAGGAAACCAGACTCCAATTTCTTTAAGTTCTAGAGATTGGAAACAGACAGTTTCTCCTTTCCAGCCTTACATTTTCCATAGGGAAATCATACAATATATATGGAATATGAAGATTTTCAAACATACTGTATTGGCTACCCACTCAATTTTGTAAGGAAGCTTAAACAAAGAAGCTAACTCGTAGGTTTGCACCCATTCGTTCCAAACTTTGTTGAGAGCCCCAACAATATGGAGAGAGGAACTGCAAAGAGCATAAAAGCACATAAAATAGGTGTTGAACTAGTGACTTTTCTACAGTGCATTATCAGCTTCATATAATATTCTTGTCACTTCAAATGTCTCACTAATGGAACAGTGAAATTGAATTTGCCTTAGAGAAATACTGAATAGATATATGTCACTGCAGTGACTTAAAATTAGGCTGTGTAAAATGGAGATAGCATGAGCTGTGTTCTTTTGAACTATGATTTTGTGATCCAGACAGTTGCAAAATCTGTAGAAAAACTGCAGCCAAGGTAAGCAAATATGTAGCTGGATCTGCGTAATTGATAATTTGTATACTGGGATGAATTAAATGAGTTAGACCAGGGTAGCCAAGTTACCTCATAATAGATGGGATTATGAGGACAGAGTAATCTCAGATGTGCAATGATGAGGTGAAAAGCAACCATCACAACATGCTGCAAAAGAATTTCAAACTGAGAGCAGGATGAAAATATGTAGGAGTGGTTGAACAGTAAGCACTGGCACATGTGCCTTAAGAAGATATGGAACCATCACCCTTGGAGAATTCCTGTCCTCATCTTGGCCAGATCCTGAGCAACCTAGGTATGAATCTGTACTTGATTGTCACAGAAGGTCTTGTCCAAACTAAGTTTTTTCTATGAAACAAGCATTTTCTACACAAAGACACTCCAACCAGCTATAAGTTCACTTTTCTATGTTATTTAATTTTAATATACATCCTTACTAAAATTTTACCAAACAGTAAGCAAAACATGAAATTGTAGACAAGTTTGTTGGATCTAGGGCACACCATGCATTCTACAACTCCCAGCTTCTCCAAGGTATCAACAACAGTTTTGTTTTTTTGGGAGGTTGGGGTTTTTTTGTTTGTTTTTGTTTTATCAGATTAGACAAAATAAGTTTTGTTGCCTTTAGAATTTGCCAATTTAGAAACCATTATTTCCAAATTATTATTTTATTATTTTAATAGTTGGTTATGGTTATTTTAATAGTTTGCCCCATCCCATACATCTGGAATTCCCAAAGTTATTGGTGACACAAGCAGTATGTAGGAGTCAGAATGTTATTGTAGTCCAGGAGGATTGTGGATGGGACTCATTTCCACTTCCCAAACTCCAGCAATACTGTAGGCTTGCAGTGTGGATTTAGATCATGTCAGATGCAATGTTAGGCCTCCCTCCAGAAATGTGAGTTCAGAGCATGGGCAGCCATGCGTTATGGAGAGTAAAACAAGGATTTCCTCACACTGATCCAGTGTCCCCCATCCACATATTCTTGAGGTCTTCATGAAGTCTGCAGAAGAGCCATAAGCAATCTAGTGCTGGAACGCACACATGAGGTATGGGCTGATACATACACTTGTAGAAGTGAAGATCCAGACTAGCAAGGTGAGGCTGTAAGGAATGGTGCTATGGTGTTTTCTAGTACTCCTGTGCAGAGAGCACTGAGTATGAAGCCTATTGCAGGTACTTGCTATTTACATGTGGCAAGCAGGACACATCCTGGTTTTTGGACCTTGCAGAGCTCAGCACAGGAGTACTAGAATTGCAGAGCTGATTTTTTCACCCTCATCCTTGTCAAACTGGCATATATATGTGTTTAGCCCAAAACTTGTTCTGCCAGTGACAAATCACAGTTGCTCAGCAACTTACTGGCTTGTGCCACCAGTACATCTATTTAGACTCTCATTGGCTGAACAAAAAGTGCTAACTCAAAGTGCCACTTAGACCTATTTTGCCCAACTCTGCTGGCATAGCCATGCCAATTTTGTGTGCCATATGTCTGAGACAATCAGCAGCAGTGAATATAAGAAGCTTCCTCAAATGAAGTACTATGATTACTCCTCAGGACACAAAACTTTATTAACAATCACAGCTCTTAAGGTAAAAGAAGAAAAATAATTTTGCTTCTTTCTGTCCTAATTTAGTACTGATTATACCTATACTACTAAGTTGCGGCAGAGTTCTTCCTGCGACTTTGCTCTTCCCATCCCTTTTGAAAAAAAATATTCTCAGGCATACTGTGTGCTTGGAACAATTCCTGGACTATTTCTGAACTGCACTCAGAAATGGCCAAGGAAAGACAGCATTTACCAAAAAGATTTCAAAAGCTGGCTTGTCTTGGATAAATCATTCATCAGAGTTTTGGTTATGTCATGCTCTGCAGAAATCTCTGCCTCTCACTTCTACCAGCATACTTCAGAGGTTTGCCAAAGAGCTTGTTTTCAACTCCCAAGTAGATTTCTCCTTCCCTGTACCATTCACAGTGTAGAGTGGCACATAGGTAACATCACTTGAACCCCGTGGCTTAGTGAATGCTAGGGTCCATACTATCAGAAAATTGTTTAGCAATCAATTTGACAGCAAACAAATGAGCAATCGCGTTGTATACATGAAATACTGCAGGCACCTCCTCTAGAAAATCTGGAATTAACTCAGTGAAGTTGTTAAGAAAATGAATTGGCTTGAATATAACACATCAGAAGGCAATTTGAGCCAAACAGTCATATCCGAAGATCAAGTCCTTTATTTGCTGGGAAACTAGGAGAAAGCACAATCCAAGGAGATATGACACTAGCAAATGGCCTCCAGATGCAGACATTAGATGTAAAACGTGGTATTCATATAGGTTTTCACTACAAGGAATTTGTTCAGGGAAAGTACAAAGGTCTAAGCCCCTCCCAACACAGTTATACTGAGAAAATATCTAACAAGAAGAACAACTTTTTTTTCCTGCAAAACAGGATTTTTCGCCTGTAGACTCGTGAGTGGGAAGCCACAGTGTCTTTGGTATATGCATAAAGAGCTATACTGCCTTTATAGCTCTAGTGCTAGTACACAACAGATATGTCTTTTCATTCCAGTAAAGATCTCCTTATTGCAGACACACAGGCTAAAGGTTAACATGCTCTTGTAAAATTCTCCAGTCTTCCATATCTTGAAAAGTAGCTTTCAGATAAAATCAAACAGTCTGTGTGCTTCTCCAAGGCTGCCTCCAAACCAAATTCTTCTGCTATGGCAAGACGTGACCTATAGAAAAAAATATTGTAGAATAAGCATGTCTGTTTCATTCTCCTTCATGTGAGGGTATGATGTATATTATTTACTGCATAAGAAAATCTAATACATAAGCCACCTAAGCATGTGTCTTGTTCAGATTTGTAAGGTTTGGAATAAAAACTGATAAATTAAGATTGTAAGAAACCAATTGGCTGAGTTCTCTGATAGTTAACAGAACTGAGTTAGATTTCTTGGAAGAATCTGACAGTTGCCATATATCTGCATACAAAAATAGCCCTGCTCTTGGCAGTGTCTAACTGCTGGCTCAGCACTGTCTTCCTCTGGTACGCATTCTAGACAATAGATACGCATCCTATCTACACAAGCCTGCCACTTCAGCTAAGACAAATTACACCCTGGGTTCTTCTTCAGGGCATTTGACCATGCTTTTAAAGATGCAAGAATCATTTTTTTGCTGAAGCATCACATACATTCTATATAAAAGATTACATTTAACTGGAATAAAATTTACACTGACCAAGTTTTTTGGATTGGCATCATAGAGAAGGCTGGGTAGCTATTGCCTTGGTTACTGAGAGGTGACCAAGTTTAGATTGCAGTTGCCTCCAATCTGCCAGACATGAAGCCAGGTAGAAATGTTTTCACTGTCTTGAAAAAAAAAAACAACCCAGAGAGTAAAGGGTTGAATGAGACCTGCAATGAGGAAGCAATTAGGCAAAACTACAAGGCTATGCATTTCAGCCAGGCATATGTTCTTTTATTTACCTGTGTTTGTAAGTGAAGACTGTGAGAGGATCCAAATTATAAAGAGCAAACTGTACATCTTTAGTACTTAAGTTCTACAAATATGTAATTCTGGATGTACTAGAAACACTGATCCCAGGCCAAGATGAGACAGTTAATAAAGCTATAACGAAAAAGGAGAAAATCAGAAAGGAAATATAAATAGTTTATTTCCCAACTACAAGAATGCTATAGATCACCTCAAGCAACTGTGACTACATGGGCTTTTCATCCTAGGTTCCAATTTCTTCCACTACACTACTCACAGAACGGAAAAATACCTGCAGGATTTTAAATATCCTTCACAGAGAATATGATAGCTTTCAGTGAAATCCTACCTATCTATACATTTATATGAAATACAACTGTGCAAAAAGCAGACCTTTCCTTATCTGTGGCAGAAGCCCTTCCCTTGCATCAACATGCACAAAGGCTACAGCTGTCTTGTTTGTGTAAAATGTGCCCCACAGCCAAGTTCATGACAAAATGCGTAATTGTATGGAACTGCTGAATCACAGACTGAAACCTCTGATTGATCACCTGAGGTGTGCAATGAGTCAGCCACAGGAGCACAATTGAAGGCAAACCTCTCCTAGACCCATTTAAGAGCACCAGTGGGGAAGGATCGCTTCTGGAGATCCACTTTGCTGGAGTTTTATAAGTGAGCCCAGGATATGGGTAAGCGCCCTATCTTTTTTGCTTTGGTGTAATAACTGTGTAGCCAAGCTCTCTGATACCTCTCATACCTATAACATCTGTACATTCATTGATTGTACAGTAGCTAATACAGAGAGAAATTACTACTCTAGGTGAACCCAGAACACTTGATGAAGTATAGCATATGCCCAGGCACTTCCAAGTATACAACAGACCTGCCTGCAGACCGCTTGTACAAAGTCTGTGCAGCACTCATGGGAACAGTTGTCAATCCTAGTGGGTTCTAGTCACAGTCTTATCTGAAGTCACTCACAAAGAATGACATAGAATAAGGTATAGCTTTCAAGAAACAAGTACTGCTGTTCCACTAAGTAAGATATTGAAGAGTAAGATGTAAAGTTTCATGTGTTCCTTCCTCTTTGGGCTCTTCTATCCAAAATAAAAACCAATTGTGAACAATGAACCAAGGAAGTAGATCTTCCAAATGTATACAGAGAGAGGCAATAGCTATAAGGATGAAAAGCCATTAGCTAGTATTTATAGGAATGAAAATAAACACATGCGACACAGACATACGAGTCAGTGGGTGAAGAAATCCCTTTCTTTCTAACCACCTGAAAAGAGCCCTGTGAACTGTCTTCTACATGCTGAGAAATACTTCGATAAGGAGTTTTTCCTTTCCTTCCTGTGTCACATGATTTTTCTAAAATAAGGCAGATGTTCGAGCCTTAGCTGCAGCCCACTGGTTATGACCAAATCCTCCGGCAGCTCAAAGCAGTAGATGTTCTATGAACTTTAGGTGTATCTTCCAACGCATTTGCTTAATTAAGTTCTGCAGTATGATTTTTCCCATTAGCACTTGTTCAGAGACAGCATAAATAATATAACTTGGCTATTCGGTTTTCTTATCTGAAAAAAAGGTGTTAAGCAGCATAGGTTCCTATTCCTGATTCCTCACTAAGACCAGTGACTCATGAATGCCATGTTTCCATTTATGTAAACTTGTGAATAAATGCCGCCTCCTAAACAACAACAAAATAAAAGAACATCAGAATACAGAGTGAATCAGAAATCTCTGACTAATTTCTCTTGATTCCTTGTCTTAAATGTACAAAATTATTGCCTTTTATTTAATTACTTCACTCATGGCATTTGCTTCATCCTCAGATTCACTAGAAATAGACACCATCTATCCTTGTTTAACATGGGAGAGATGTTGATTTTAACTCACATTAGAAATTGAGTAATGCCAACTCTTGATATCTCTGTCCTTGTCAATTCCCATTCCCAGCTGGTGAAATTAATCTTTATGTGGAAAGAAAAGATAGTAGAGGATCAGCCCCAGACCTATGCATCATTTTGTCCCCTGGAATATTTTCTAACAGAACCTAGCATGATACTGTTGTTTTACCTTTCCAGTAAGAGGCTGACAATATACCTGCTAGTCTAATGCCATGACCCTGATAATGGCTGTCACCACAGTCACTCATTTCTATAAAAGACTCAGCATTCTCCTGACAGCCTTTGTGTTACAGATCCAAGCCTATGACTCAAATGCTTTAGATCTCTGAAATGAGATATAAGCAGGACTTCAGTCAAAGCATAAAAGGCTCATGATCTGTATCTAAACCTACTGCAAAGTAAACCTTAGAGAAAACTAGGATTTGAGACAATGAGTTTACAGGATGTTTCTGGTTTAGCTCAGCATCTGTGTAGACATGACTTACTTAGAACTGTCAGTGCTGTTTATACTCACTGCCTGGCTCCCTCCAGTGGTCCATCGGGGCCCGTGGTTGCTCCCTGCTTTGATCTCAAGGTGCTGAGTTTAGCAAGCACACTGAAATGCTCTCGATGTGCTCCAGCATCATAAAACTCCACATCAAACACAAAAGCAATGACTGTGACTGTGACTGTGTACAAGACCACAGTCAGCCAAGAGAAAGCTGGTGATCGCATGTTTATCTAACAGTGGTATACTGACTAAGTATCTACTGGCATTCTTTGTTGCCAGTTACCAGAAAGGGACACATAGCTCTTAAAATCAATAATTCATAGTACTCCTTGGCAATATACTAAATTATTTCAGGTGATGTCAGAAGAGGCAAAGATATGCACAGATGTTTTCAGGACCAGACAATTTTGTCCTTCAATATTGAATTCTGAAAAGAAACACAAATTCAGTCTTCCAAATATTTAACTGGAGTTCTGAGTCAGGCAACTTACTTTCATATTAGAATAATAACAATAGATTGTATGGTAATATATATGGCATATATACTATATAGTATACTATATACTATATACTAGAGAGAGAGAGTACATAAAGGATAGTGTGCATACACTATATATAGTAAATAGTACAGTATATGTGTATATGTACTATATATATACACATATGTATAGTATGGTATTTATATAGTGTACATATAGTATATAGGGTATATATATAAGTAGTATATGCTATATAGAGAGAGAAAGACTTGTGACTGGTCACCAGCCTGATATAACCCCATTTATTATAGATACACTATACTATATATACTGCCCTATATACACTATACGTATCCTACACTTTGAGCCCGACACATCAGGCAGTTGCTCACCCATCACATTATGTTTTTGCCTAATTGCATGTTGGACATTTTATCCAGAATGATATGTTGAGAAACAATATCAAAAGCCTTCCCAAAATCCAAAAAGATTGTATCAACTCGGGGGGGTATATCTGTCATAAAAGAAAATTTTATTTATTGAACATAATTTTTCCCCCATGAACATGTGCTAGCTGTGACAAATGACTGTGTTGCCTTCCAGGTGTTTGTCAGTGACTTCTAAATAATCTTCTCCATAGTTTTTCCTGGAACCGAAGTGAAACTGACAGGCCTACAATTACTTGAGTCTTCTTCTTCATACTTCTTGAAAACTGGGACAACATTTGCCGACTTCCAGTCAATTGAGAGCTCTCCAGACTACCAAAAAATTGAAAAATAATTGAGAAAGGTCTCCTGATTATATTAGACAGTACTTTGAATACCATACCCTGGGATGAATCCCATTGGGCCCATAGACTTATGTGCATCTAGCTGGAGCAGCAAATCCTGCACAAATTCAGATTTGGATGAGACTTTATCATTACTGCAGTTAGAGTCCTTCAACTCAGGTCTCTGGGGATCCTGGAACCCATCATCAGTGTTGAAAGCAGATGCAAAGAAGTCCCCAACGTCTCTACTTGGTCTACATCTGTATGTGTGAGGTGACCAATCTCATCAGATAGCAAATTGCTGGTATCACAGGTCCTCCATTTGCTGTCAACATATTTTAAAAAACCCTTTTTGTTGTCACCCACAGTACTCATCAACTTCAACTCTAATTGACTTTGGGCACAAGAATATTCTTCCTACTTTTGTGAAGGACATCTTCTTCTGTTCCACCCACCCTTGCTTCTTTTTCTGCCTAAGATTCCTGCTCAGCCTTGTTGACTTTCTGCCCTAATTGCATAACTTCTGACATTTTGGGATCACCTGCTCTTTGATCTTGAAAGGGGTACGAAGAAAGCGGTCAGTACTAACGAACACCAGTACCTTCAAAAGAAATTTTACAGGGAACTTTACGAACTGTTTGAGCAGCGTGAAGACTGCTCTCTGCATATCCAGGGCTGAAGTTTTGGTGGCAGTATTCCTCCAGTCACTAAAGATTTTAAACTGAACTACTTCATGGTCGCAATGGCCAAAATAGCCACCAGTTGCCATTTCACCCGCAAGGCCCTCTTTGTTTAAAAGCAACGAATCTATTAAGGCACCTTTACTAGCTGGTTTCCTTAGGAGCAAGAAGTTTTTGTGAAGGAATTTTAGGATACTTCTTAACCTGTTTGTGCCAGCTATTTGATCTTCCCAATTAGAGTCTGGCAAGTCATTCATTATTGTAAGGATAGATGATCTAGGATAAAGAATAATGTATCGTCATTGTCATCCAGGCTGGTGGCCTATAGAAGACTCCCTCAGTTGTTTTTTTTTTATCTGTACACTGCTTCTTAACAACATTCTCGCTAGATGGATCACTGTTCCAGTCTTTCCAATCTTTACCAGCCATCACAGATTTTTATGGCAAAGGGATATCTTCCTCCTGACCTCATACAGAAGTTATACGTATAAATTACAGAAGAAGAGTATGAGATGAGGAGTATTTCCAGTGATAAGTCAAGAGCAGATATACACAGACAACTATCTCAAAGACACTGGGATAAAGACAATCCAAAAAAAAAAAAAAAAAAGAATCCTGTATATCTAATAGCAGACTCGGTACCTGCTTCAAGGCTAGCAAGGAATGAGATGTTATAATGTAGAGATTTCTAAAAATATTTTGCAGGTGTTTTATTTATATTAATTACATTTTTTTTCTACCTGGGATGTTACTTGCACATGCTAATAATACTGCCTGAACTTACAAGTGAATTAAATGAAATTATTATTCAATATGTTCAAGATTGCCTCTCAGTTAAGTATATGACATACACAAAATAAGTAACGATGGGGTGTATGATACTGGCTACACTGACATATACAGTTATGATGCAATTTTATTAACCAAGTATTGAGGTCATTTCAGACAAGTTTGCAAGTTAATACAACTTTGTGTTGTACAATGCAATATCATCTATCATCATCCAGCTTGCAGATGAATCTATTCATGTTTCATAGGAACAATGAACAAAACAATCAGCATTTCAGATGTCACAGGAATTATCATTGTAAATTTTCACTAAAGAATGACTAGTACTGTTATTCCTAACTAGTGTTCTACAGTGCTAATGAAAAGCACATCTGTATTTTCCTCAAGATTAAAGAATGAATTCAGGCACCAAGCTTTCACCCATACTAAAAATAGGAATGTAAAATCAGAAATTACAGGTCAGTTTCGTTCTTCATCATATCATCTAATTTAAGGAATTAGATAATTAAAATCAGGAATTGCATAATCATTATTCATAATATAATTTTATCCAAAGAATCAATTTAATTTTTTTTTTTTAATTGTTGTCCAGTTCATTCCTATACCGACTAGAAGATTAAAAGCCACGAGGTCATTTAACCTGTTGCTGTTAGAGGAACTCTTATATCTTCACACACCAACCTGAGATCCTCCACTTAGTCACTGATTTCTAATACAAGATTTATCTTTTTGCAACAGGATTTCCTTTCTTAGCTTCAGAAGCATATTTTGTCACATTAAGAGTCCACATTGTGGACAGCAGTGACAGCTTGAAATGTTATATAATATAGATTGAAGTTAAGTGTTGAATCTGGACTGCATTAAAAAAGGGGTGGCCAGCAGGGAGAGGGAGGTGATTGTCCCCCTCTACTCAGCTCTTGTGAGGCCCATCTGCAGCACTGCGTCCAGGCCTGGGGCCCCCAGTACAGGAAGGACGTGGAGCTCCTGGAACAGGTCCAGAGGAGGCACTGAGATGAGCAGAGGGCTGGAGCACCTCTCCTAAGGAAAGGCTGAGGGAACTGGGATTGTTCAGCTTGGAGAAGAGAAGGCTCCAAGGAGACCTCACTGTGGCCTCCCAGTACTTGAAAGAAGCATATAAACAGGAAGGGGAACAGCTGTTTACAAAGGTGGATAGTGACAGGACAAGGGAGAATGGTTTTAAACAGAGGTGGGGGAGGTTTAGGTTGGATATTAGGAGGAAGTTTTTCACTCAGAGGGTGGTGATGCACTGGAACAGGTTGCCAAGGAGGCTGTGGATGCCCCAAGGATGTCACACCCCAAGGATGACCTTGAAGGCCAGGCTGGATGTGGCTCTGGGCAGCCTGGTCTGGTGGTTGGCGACCCTGCACATAGCAGGGGGTTGGAATGAGATGACCGTTGTGGTCTTTTTCAACCTAGGCCATTCTATGATTCTATGATCTACATTTACATTAACAGTTGCACAAAACTCTGAGCAGATGTGGTATGCTTCATATAATTCAAAGTGCTAACAAGTTTTAAAACCAGTAATCAACATGGAATTCTCCATGCCACTGTCATCCAAATGAAGGAGAGAGAGTAAGCAGTAGGCTCTTCCACATCTACAAATTATTATATGGATATTTCTGATGTAGAAGTGCAAAGATCTCCAAGAGTCTTTTCTAGGCTCAAGTCTGTTCAACAGCAATTCAAAAGAAGCGTTTTGGATACATTGCAGCCATACAGGATGAGAACAAGGCAGTATTCCTCATAATTATTTCAGCATTCAAAAGTCATTCTGTCTCTGAAAAGTGTGCTATGAACTGTCAGCAAACATTCTCAAAGTTCATGGCTCCACTGAAGATTTTTCTGTGTGAATGAGGCCAGACTGGGAGGATAGGGAAAGTCTTTTTCAGTATGTTATTTTATTTTAAGGAGTTCCATATCCCCTTTTAATTCCATGCTCAATTATGAGCCAATTTGAAGAATTTAAATAAGGGACAGATTTTCAAAACATCTGTTTCTATAAGCGAGGTCATATTTTAAGAACAAAAGCCACATGTATCAAACACAGAGTTCTTGGAAGTCTACCCATGAGCATCACAACTGGGAACTGCTGAGCAATGAACACTGCTTAAAAATAAAACAATATGGTCCTAAACTGGTTACTGCAGTAGGAATTGAGTGCACTTAGTATTGTATACTTTCCCCTTTGTTCAGTGTATCTGGCACACAGTACTCAGGAGTCCACATTTTCTATTTTGAGGTTCACAATCCTTCAACTCAACATTCTTCAGGTTGAAATTCAAGAATGGTGTAGAAATGAACTTGAATGAAGTTTCTATATGCAAGATGATGTCTGAATCACTTTCCCAAATCTGTGGCACTCATGAGCTGGTTAGTGTGGAGGAAAAGTGTATTTCCAATCAAGTCGTTTTAAATATTTGCTTGATGTCAATATTCCATTCATTCCATAGTTGTTCTACTTAAATTCACAGATGCAGTTACATTCTAAATTATTAGCTGGCTTAAAAACTGTTCTTTAAAAATGTTATTTTAAAACTGTTTTTCCTGCAAAACCCCCCTGTGTTCTCTGGGAACTGTTATATACAGCACTGACAAGCACTGAGTTCACAGCTGCTGGGAATTATTTATTTATTTAAACACCATCTTACTTGACAAAATAAGTCTGATTTTCTTAAAGGCACAGTGAATTAAAATAAATCAGAATTCTCAAATGAGTTATTTACTACCATCATCTGTTAATATTCATGACTGAAAGTCACTGCTCAGACTCAAAAAATCAAAAGCCAGAGAGCTGCTTAGCTATCCTCTCTCAAGTGCACGTGGCTGGAAGGGTAATTATTTAAGGAGAGAAGCATCTCAGCTTCTGGGCCTACATGTAGCTGACCAGAAAATCCTCCGAAATTTTAACACACTGGGGATATTTGGATCAGGAAGCATTTTCAGAAAAAAAGATTAACTTAACTTTCAATCTCCTACTTATCACTGCCAAACTGGCAGTCAATTGAGTACTAAGGGTAGATGTTACAGTGTAAAAACAGACCTCTCACAAAGGGGCTGAAACTCAGTTTTCTTTAGATTACTGTGTAGCTGTTGGATTCTGACGACTAAGGTAGCTTCTGATCTTAACTTCTAGCAAGTGAAGTTAACAAGCCTTAACTTCAAGCAAGTGAAGTCACACCACATTGATGGGCAGAACTCTGATGAGACAGTTATGGTATCTTTCTATGGCCAACATCTGGCTGATGCTACTTGAAACCTTTGATGCTACTTTGGAACCCCAGCAGTGTTCACCTATCCATGGGCTGATGGAACACATTACACTATCTGTCTGTGCTTTGCACCAGTCAGCTGTATAATGTCTGTATAAGAAGAAAATAAAAGAAGGAATGACAGAAGTTTGCAGCCTATTCTGATTGTACACATTGTCTCAGATTCTGAAGACTCTTGAGAAAATTACCTGGCAGATAGGAAGGATGAATTATGGAATATTGTCTTTTTTATTACTTTTTGTTGTCATTAGCAGTCCATGCTGTACCGCATACTGACTGGAATTCTTACCAACTGCAATGGGAGTTTCACATTAAATGGGAAGACTCCTGTAAAAACTGTCTTGCCTATGAAATGGAAGGCTGTGGTGTTAATAATTTAAGTATCTACTACCAGCACTGCAGTGTCCCATTGAATAATTTAGAAGCATATTAGGTTCGTGTTATGATATTTCAAAATTAATATTTGTGTTTTACTGCCACCTTTTCTAATCAAGTTTCTATAAACATCCTAATTAAGTTAAATGAATGACTAATTTGATGTTTTGTGCCACTTAGAAAGTAAAACTAGACTGCAATCTAAACTAAAATTGGGCTTATGTCTAAACAACCACTGCATCAGTCCAATTTTCATTGGAATCAGCTGTTCAGTATAAGCTCATTTTGCACTATCACTGAAAGCTAAGACATCTTTGAGAACAGACATGTGGGATCTCTATCCAAGCAAAGTACTAAGAAAGCTGCTCTAAGCAAGAAGATAAAGCTGTTTGCAACCTAGAGAACTTCAGTTTTTTTACCCACTTTTCACTCTCCATTTCTAACAGAGAGGCTTGGCAAAGAAGAGCAAGAGAGCACAGCTAACGCTGTTATCTTTTACTGATACAGAACAGCAGAGCTGTCTGAAAAGAGCACCTACTACCAACCTATTCATCTGACACACTGGGATTTGCCAACACCAGAGAATCAGTAACAGCTTAAAGGTTCTCCCTTCTTCCTTGATTTTCTCCACATCAGGCAAGCCAGAATTCTGGTCCTATCTGGGTCCGCACATAACTCACTCCTAACTTCAAAATCTGATCAGTTTAATCCATATCCTCAGAAATATTTTTATGCTCTGCCAATGCTCTGAGGCAAACTCTGTCCTGTACATAGAAGCACTGATGAAAGTCTTGCTAATAACTACCTTCTAGACAGACTCCCACAGATAGCTAGCTATACAGCACCTACACAGCAGCTATACAGCTGCACAACCACAGCCAAGGTAGTCTGGCTGTTTCTTTGCTCTGCATTGCTGTCTAAGCTTGGGCTCTGCATCTAAGTGACTCATGTAGGAGCTGCATGCCCAGACAGACTGTTTTACCACCTGTTTTCAATAATTAACCCTCTGTACTACTGATTATTTCCTAGGTGATTCAGTGCTTATTTAGCATTGCTTCTGCACTATCTTACCGCACTTGTGGCATCGCAGCTCTCCATTCTAGCTTCTAAAATCATACACATTTTTCTTCTGTACTTTTCTTTCTTCCTTCCCTTCTTGCTTCTTTTCCACTTCATTGTTTTCTTTTTCAAACTGCTGTGTCTCTAGAATCTCTCCTGCTCTTATCTCTTCAAAGCAAGATTTTTCCACTTCCTCCTTGCCAACCTTAGCACTGTTCCCTACCTTCATTATCAGCTCTACTACTCCATGTTTTCCCATTCAAACCTCACTTTTACCTTAATGCTTATTTCCCTCCTGCTCCACAAAACGTTTCACCCATTTTCATTAATCATCATTGCCATCTACAGCATCTAGGTACCTTGGCAGGCCATAGAGCTCTGCAATTAGTAGTACTATGTTATTTTATGTCAGCTTTTCCTTCTCACTGTGTCCATTCATACTCCTATGAAGAAGCAGCTGGAGCATCAGGTTTCTCTGTTCCCCTTCACATCACTTCCACCTGCCCCTGACATGTATATATTTGCTTCATCAACTCTGGCTTTTCTAAGTAAAAATTTTTAGTGCTGTGAATCTCTGAAACAGTTATTAAAACATTTCTTCTATCATGAATTTTCCCCATTCCCTCCCTTATTTCTAATTCCAGTTGGGTACACTGTGATTAGATTTAATTCTATTGTAAAATCCTGGAGGATGTTCCTCACATGCTCTTGTTTTATTTAGTCTTGTATGCTTAGCTTTTATTACTGCTTGGGTCTTACATGGACTTCCAAATGACAAAGAGTAAATCAACTAATAAGACAGAGTTACGTTGCCATCTGTAAGTATATTGCTAGTTCACCCAGTGCTTATTAGAAATTAAAAGACAAAGTTAATTGTGGATAGTCCACTACTACTCGTTCTTATGTTATAAATACCTTTGCCAAAAGCAAATCAGAGAAATAACAAAAGGAGAGTGTGATAGGAAAAATAGAAAAGGATGAGAAAAAAGAAAGAATAGGAAATGTCACTTGGTGGCCACTGGCAACATCTGCCATGATCAAAGATTTATGCTTCTTGTGTTACTTAACAAGGGTCTGGGATGTTCCTGAAACTTGAAGCAAACCCTGAGCCCTTTCCAGCAACTTAAAACTGAAGGGTTAGAATGTTAACTGACTTCTGAAAATTTGTCCTCACCATCCAGTGGACTACTTATTACTATTATTACTAGTTTTTTACTATTTTTACTATTTTTTACTATTATTACTACTTATTACTTATTACTACCTATTTGATAGGTGAGAATCACTCAGAGACAATTAGACTACTAGAAGCTTCTTTTTTAGTTTAACTAGAAAAAAACATGTAAGATTAAGTGCACTTACTAGCAGTACATTCCCTGCCCTTCTCATGAAGCCTTGAAAAGATGAAATGAAACCTAAGGAATGTTTCTGGTTAGATTTTATGAATTAATTTTATGAGTCTTAATTTTTTCCCATTATATATTAATTGATCTAGGACAAGAAGAATCTTCTCACCAAAAACATTTTATTTGGAAAGAAGGGAAACTATACATTTTAAAAGAAATTATATAAATAAAAAATCAATGAAGTATTTGGAATTTGCTAAAAGGTTTTGCTTCCTTCCCAGAACAACAGAATGGCTGAGGTTGATGGGAAGCTCTGGGTCTACCCAGCCCAGCCCCTGATCCAGCAGTGAGCCCAAAGCAGGGGCCAAGGACCACATCCAGAAAGCTTTTGGAAATCCCCAAGGAGACCTACCATGTGCTATTGATGAGACATATAACCAAGAGTCTGCATAAAATCTGCCCACAGGAAAGGATGGGACTATGCTGCTATAGATTAGTGTGAATGATTGTATTACAATTAAATCATAATTATAAGAGGAGCACTACAGCACATGAAATATACTAAGAATTGCCTTTGTATAACATGATTGCTTTTCTATAACATTGTTGATATTGTAGATCACATTCCAATTCTTCTTCAACACATGGCATAGGGCGAAGGGAATGAGCATATGCTGTGAGCTCATCTTGGGGGAAGGGGAGTGAGTGGAAGGAAGTTGACTGCATTGAACAATGAGTCCCAGTTGGGTAAGTTTTCTCAGTCAGTCAGTGACTCTCAGTGGGTTAAGACCTGCTGCTGACTCCAGTGATTTCAACAAAGAGGACTTCATCAAAATATTTGCACCTACACTCTGCTACTAGCTTTCTTTCACTCTTTTTAAAAATTTTTCTGCATTTAACTCTTCTGCAATTACACAGTGCTTTAAACATCATCCTTTAAACTACTGTCTTGCTGTGGCTATGACTTTGAGTTCTTTACCAACTAGAATATCTTAAAGTACTTCTGGGACATTTAAGTCTTAGCCCCCCTAAGCTTTTCTCCTGACATTCTTATCAATGCCTTTTGATCTCAAGAAACTTGTACCACTGCACCTCAGCACTCACTCTTCTGAGACAAGTGAGTGATCTGCTTATCTGTATCAGTCAGCTGCTTCGGTTTTTCTGGGAGTTGAAATTGAAGAAGTCTTTTCCATATGAAAATTTTTCTCCTTTCTTATTCCATCTTATTCAACAAATTCACCACTGACTGTATAGATAATCTCTAACATAAGTAATGTTATTTCAGTTTAAAGTGAATCCACCTCCCTTTAAAGACTTCACTTCCTTTTTTGTAATGTTCTGCAGAACATTGCACCATTACTTTCTTGTCCCAGGGCAATGGATTCTGACGGATTTGTTGAGGCAATTGCAGTCACTTTAATCTGTAAAGTTTGGCTTCTAAGTCCAGGTGACTAGTTCCTACCAACTTCCTGGGAGTCTTCAGTAAACGTATAAGAGTTGGGACTATGGAAAAAGTGGGGTGGTATTTGTTCTTGAGCTGAAAATACTTGTACAGTGTGATATAGACAAATTCTCACATTGTTACTTCAAGTTTGTTCTTGCTGCAATTTTTTTTGCTTTAATTTGCTGTAATTTTAGGACAGGGAAAGTTCTTGGCTTTATAAAGTTGACAATGCTTTCAGCTGAATTTACATTTTATCTGGTAAAATCCTTTCACTGATTTAGCTGGCATGCTTGCTGTTGGATCCTCATGTGAGACAGCTGTATGTGTCATCCTCCTTCTTTCATACTTGCACAGAACTATGATAATATGTAGTGCCAGGGCCTTAATTTCCTGAGACAAAAGGATTGGACTCATTGTAGAATGCTGAAGATAAATACTTTCATTCTCAAATGGCTACTCTTCTCTCTGAATCCTTGGGTTTAATCATGCCCTGCATATCCAGGACCTGAATTAAAAGGATGCCACATATCTTTGGAGCCATTCTTATTCCTAGCCTGAGACTGATTAGCATTACCGTTGACCAAAAATTATACCCAGTTTCAATGGCCATTGCACAGTTTTCCAAGCAGCAATGAATTGCTGGAGTGCTACAGCCATATGCTTTTCCCACAGTGTGTCTTCCATTTTGAAGCAATCAGGAGACAGGTCTCAGAGAAAATGTGCAAGAAAAAACTGAGTCATCACAAAGAGAACAGGTAATTGAAATTTAATTTCTACTGGATCGTTTACAAAGATGTCACCTCACTTCCCATTTAGGAGGACTTTTGGGTTAGACACTGTTCTGCTCTGTTATTTTATTTTATGCACCATTACTTTCTCTGATATATATTTATATTTCAACAAGAATCCCCATGAGAAGTAGTAAAGAGCAAGACAGTATCAAACTGTGCTAGTGCAGATCCTGTCAACCTTGCAATCAAATCCCAAGAAGTGTGACACCCGCCTGCAGTACAGCATAGAAATACTTTATTTTCATTATAACTGATTATGTTTGTTCAATTAAATTAAGGCACACAATAGTTCTGTCTAATCAGAGCTTTCAGAATTGTTTGCACAAAGGGAAACCTCAACCCTTTCAGTACAATCTAGAACTACCTATTCAAGCAGAATGCCACAAAAGCAACCATTCCCAAAACAGAAACAAGAATTTAAAAATCTTTAAGTTTCAGTGCAAACTGTTTTGTGGAACCATTGTCCCTGCAGAATCTTCTTCAACAGAGTCTAGGCAGTACCTTTGACAGGCTTATCTTTTATTTATTGAAGACGAGAGGAGAGTAGGAAAGAGAGAGATGATCTGGTTGTCGCAGATCTCATTGTAAACCCACTCTTTTTTTTTGTTTGTTTCTGTTTTGCTGACAGCCGTGTGTTTTGTCCTTTTGCATCTATATCCATCACCGTATGTCCTCTGGTCACACACATGGTCCTCATGGAATTAAATAGACAAATATTCCAAATATTAGATATTCAGATTTCTCACTGTACACACATTTATTAGGTGTGTTTCCATCAACAGGATGGATGCAGGTTCTCACATACATTTCAGACCTCCCTTTCACAAATCATGGGAATGTGGGCATTTGGGTTAGTCTGTCTGTTTGAGCTTTTGTTGTCAGTCCCGCACAGTGTTTATGCAAGCAGTGTCCATCCTGCACAATTCAGAAGCTGTCAGATTTCCAGAGCCTTCTAAACCCTGTTGTTGGAAGCAGGGAGAAAGGAGGAACACTTCTGTGCACTACAAGTGACCCTCTTTGTTCTGCAACAGGAGCAAGCTAAGGCCAGTTTATCTTCCTGAACCTTCCTGTTCTCCCTCATTCCTCCACTAACTGAGGTCTCACTTACCCGTAGAGAAAACATGAGCAGCAACAACAACAAAGATCCACAGTGAGCAAGAGAAACAAATCTTGGTAAAACACCAGCAGCCCAGTTGTCCCCGTGCCTTCTTCCCCTGGCAACCTCACAGCTGCTCTTACCCCAAACAGGAATAAATGGAGGAAAGGCAGAGATATTCATTCTTCTCACACTGAGGGCGCACTTCCCACTTTAACAGGGGTCTTTGGTTGTCCCATGAGAACTATTTAAAGTCTCCATAGCTTAAATGAGACAGGGGCTGGAGGCATCATGTACCCAGAATCTTGTCATTGGTCTGATTCCTAGACTAAAAAAAAACACACCTCTGCTGTCGGCCCTGAATTCTAGCAGAAAAGTTATATTTTTGAAGTTGAAAGCAAGGAGATTCCAAGGGAAAAACAGGATGCCTGATTGTGCACCTCAGGGAAGGTCTGAGTAATGCCTGGTGGCAGCAAACCTCCGCTCACTGCTGTGAGAGACAACTGTGGACACAGGTGTAGGGTGGGAAAATGACTAGAAACACCAGAGAGACAGGTGGTATATATAACTAGTATTGGTATTCTTTCATTGTATTCTGCACTAGAAGTTATTTTCCAATTGCCACATTCTCAGACATCAGAGAATCAGGAAATTCAACCTTCTCTCCCCTTTAACATGTTACACTTTGGCAGCTCACAGCAGTTAATTTGGCAGGCGTGTGTACCAAATGCTCATTTCAGTCTTGTAACAGATGGGGTATATTACACACAGGACTGCAAGCCTCATGTATAATACCTAATACCCCAGCTAGGAAAGGACATCCAGCAGATCCCACTGACCACAAAACTGCTTCTATATCACTAAAAGGAGGAGGTCTATAAAAGTGTTAGAAGTAAATATATGTCTATATGATAAATAAGTGGAAATGCCTGACTCCAGCAGGCTTAGTTTTCAAGCAAGCTATTTATTCTTTCCTTCATATTTTATTTTGTGTATATCCCACCTGAAATCTAAACCTAAATAATTAGACAGCCTTTGAACTGTCTATATTAATGGAATAATTCTTATTTGAAAAATGATTGCATGATCAATTTGCTAGTTGTTTGACTTCAGTGGCCTTCTTCTCATATTGTATACATCGCATATAAAATGTTAGCCACACGAAACTGTCAGGGACCATTGTCTTTTGGTTGAACTTATGATTTAAATGCTTTTCTCCTTTCACAGACCAAATCTCAAGTTACTAGCAGCAGCAAATACAATTTACAGGATATTTCTGGAAATGTTTCTTGGATACTGGCAAGTACACACAACAGCTTCATTGCTGGAGCTGAAGATAGCACCTTCAAAATATGGCAGTTGCCAGGTCCATGTCTGCTACTAACCAGGAAGGGACAAGAAGAGAGCAGAATGAGAGAAACAACAGAAGGAAAAATATTTAAAAATAACAATGATTGGCTTATTATCTATATATTTAGAAAGTGAAGAAGAGTTTTACACAGCTGTGACTCACTCAGCAAGATAAAAACAACCCATGAGTTTTTAATATATATTACACAAGATGTATAAATTGTGTGTAAAACTCATGATTAGCTTCTAAGTTGCTATGTGGTTTTAGATGAGTTATTCATGCCTTCTTCAGTTTCAGAATCTGGCAGATGTTACAGATGTACAGTGTTACAGATTTTATCACTGAATCGCAGATAATGCTGTGAGTACTACAACAGCTGAAATACTGATGTGAGCCACAAACAGAAAATCAGCTTATTCACTGCAGATCTGCACTTAAGAAACAGACTGTGGGTCCACTTTTTGTTCTGTGAACAATATTTCCTCACATAGAACAGGTAGGACTGTAGTGACAAGGAAATTTACTGTGCCATGTATGCTGCAGTGTTAGATACTGTTGCACATGTCTCATCCAAGACCATCCTCCCCTACCATGACGTATCTGGAGGAGAGTTAACTCCACATTTTTCTATACATAAATATAGTGTTTCTGCTTATATATAACTTGATATGAAAAACTTCTAGCATATAGCAAAAGAAAATTTCATTTCAAACCATGAGACACTGCTTGACCTGCTTGTCTCAAATTGTGTGATAAGTAAGTGCATATACAATTAGACAGAAAATGTACATAAATGAATAGGCTTCTAGTACAGAGTTTTGTAAAAAATAGTTTTTTTTTCTCTCAATCTACAAGTAAAATTCTAGATGAAAATACTTTTCTTCAAAAAATTCACTTCTTGCTGCCATAGAAACAATCTTTCACTGAGAGAAACAGAGGTAAAAAATTTTCTCACATTCCAGCAAGTTATCTTGGCCATGGAGACAAGATATTAGGAAGGGTAACTCCTAATTCCTGGAAAGAGCGAAAGAATTTACAAAGAGCAATACTTCTGTGTTCAGCCAAGAATTATCTCTTTGCTCCATGTTCAGATGAATTTTATTGCAGGAAAAAAACACTGCCAATAAAGTAAATAACACATTTCTGTAAGATACATAAAACGTTTTTTATAACAACGTTAGTATGTAGATATATTATTTCAATATGAATATATTACAAAGCATTTCAGGCATGAACTCAATCCTGCTTGAGAAATCAGCTGTATCTATAAAACAAGTTAAAACAGCAGGCAAAAAATTAATAGTGAGAAGCACATCCAGATGAAGTTTTCTTTTCCTGCACACACAGTCACATGCAAATCTCCTCAGTTCTGTTGTGCTGATGATGCTTGACAAGGAGCATATTGTAACCCCAATGTACACTGGAGAATCTTCAGGACAGGGTCTGCTAACTATTAGGCACTGGTAAAGAGCTTTTACAGTGGGGTTGTTACAGTGATAATGGTGACAACATCATCAAAGGTGCTGATGAGAGTGAACCTCTGACAAACATACAGAGCTATGTCACCAACAAAAGGTCTGCAGCAGGTGAATTGTCAAGCCTGAGCTGTCTAAGCACTGTGCTTTCACTGGCACATGTACTTGCACAATTACGTGCATAGGCTCTTTATCCACTTTTCTTGATTGACTGTATGTGCAAGGCATCAGCTGGTCTAAGCACGCCATGCTGTGCTCTGAGAGCAGCTAAACATACTGATTTCCTTATGTATTAGATATAACTCTAGAAATGAAAAGATAAATATATGCAGTAGATACAGAAAGTGTAGAGCATGTCTGGACAGTTCAGTGATGGTGGTCCAGAATTTTCTCTGTTGCAACGACTTGATAAACTGCAAGGCAGGTCTTCTGCAAGCTGTGCCTGTGACCCGCTGCATTCTCTGAATCATGGTTGTTGTGAAAGCTAGATGACGTATGTCACAGATGAAGAAGCAATAGCTCTCAAGTCATCCATCACCTCACAAGCAGTAGTGGCAGGAAAGGCAGTGTGTCCAACTTCAGCAGAAACAGTTCACAACCAGACCATTAACGTGACCTCTCACAAACATGTGGAAGCTAGAGGTTGGGGAATAGCACTATCACTTATAATAGCACCGGAAAAAGATTGGTGGAAAACCCTGACTCTAGCTCAGCTAAGACCAAAAAGAAACCTGAATAAAAGCTCAGGTTGTTATGTTGTTTTTATTTGATCCACCACAGATAACTTTACTATCTGGTTTATAGGTATAAACCTATCCTGTGGATTTGCTGTGAGATTTTTACTTTACATAGACTGAGGAAAATCCGATTCCTCAAAACTGGTCGCATCTTAAAAAACACAGCAACAAAACAGGAATGGTTTGTGCCAGTTTTCATTCACTGTTACCAAAGTTGTTTAAGAAAAGTAACAAGACAGTTGTATTTAGATACAAATGCATGAACCATATAGGTGAATGTAATGAAAGAGTCATTTATTTCCAGCTTTGGGGGAATTCACCAAAAATTGCCTCGTGGCTATGCTAGTTTCAAAAGAAAACACAAATCATTTGAGTTTTCCATACCTTACACTCCTTGACAGGTTATGCCTTGGCAGCACCTACTTCAATGTTTCAAATATTTTGATAGAGTTTACATGGCTTTTTTTGAGAGCTCAGTTCAGTGTTGCTGGGAGCCATTACTCTACCACAGCCATGCTTCATTCTCCTCTGTCTGCTCAGCCACATTTTCTGATATACGTATAGACTTAAAGACTAAAAGAGGATGCTTCAACAGGAATTTTGCTCTGATACCATTCTTTTCAGCCCAAGAATGAGTAGCTCTGGCATAATTTTATGATTTAATAAAAAACAGCCATTAAACAATCAGTTATTCATCTACCAGAGCAATTTTGCACCCACCTCTAAAGTATTCAACAAAATGTACTGTAAAAATTGTTTATGACTTCTAAATACTGAAAAAAAGGAAACACTGATCCAATGATTCTTCCAGAATTCACAGTATTCTACTCATGATGGAAGCGTGTTTGACTGAATGGAACACCTTTGAAATCTTAAGGTAATGTAATGTCAAATAAACTGTTTATTTGTTAATAAACTAGGGGGAAAAAATCCATCATAAAATGCTGTTATAATACGATTAGGTAACAAATTAGTCCCTTTGTCTTCTGATAGTAAATATTATTACAAATGAGTGTACTGTATAATGTCCCTCAGAACAAATCCTGCTAAGTGAATATCCATAAGTATTAACATAAAAAAAAAAATGAGTTTAAGAAAGGAAGTTTCTTAAGAGGAGAAAAACTTACCTAATGCTCAAGGAAATGCAACTCCCCATATCATGACTCTCTTTTTAATCAAAATTAATAGGCCTTTTCTGTGTTATATAGCAAATACATGTAAAGAGGTACTCAAAGTTATAGTAATAGAAATTGCTTAGCAACTTATTTCAAATAACAGACGTATTCTAGGAAATCTCAAATCCTTCATCATTAATTAAAAGAAATAAAGAAGATTCATTGAATAAAGGAGTTGAATCAAATTATTGTCTTGCATCTGCCAGTTCAAGTTTCCATGACAACTTCTTTTTGTTCATGAATAGCGTGTTGTGAAATACTACAGAACTGTGATTCAGATGCATTCTACATTTGATTTGAGTTTATAAAACAGGGAACCTGGAAAGAAGAACAGAAAATATATGCTCATTATGTTCATTTTATGAGGTATGTAAGTGTGCATTACAAAAGACAGCATAACTATGTGACTAGTTCTTGCCATTTAAACTCCTGACTGCTGACTGTGATGATAATTAATGAAAACACACAACTTGGGGTTAATGGAAGTTCACTGTTTCAATTCAAACCTATGTCTGCAAAATATTTGATTGCTATAAAGGAACTTAGTCAAACTGATTTCTAATTTCAGCAGTTTCTGTCTAAGACTGAGATATGTGGGGTGTATAATCTTGAAAATAGCAAAGGATCTAGAACTCCTGTTAACAACAAAGCATCCCTATGTGAATGACCAGCAGCAGATGCTATTTCATTCTCATTATGTGAGCTGAGTGTTACATGAAAAGCAAAATGCTTATGGTAAAAAAAAAATTGATCTTGTATTGATGGCAGAGTTATCAAATGAAAACTATTTTAAGTAAATCAAAAAATATCCAAGGTTTTGAGGATGACAAGGCTAAAAGGGATATATTTGATAGAATATGAGCAAAGTAGTTTACAATATAAATAATTGCACAGGACTTTTTCGGGATTTTTCAGCCTGCTACACAAAGAGGCTCTCTGCCTAAAATAATCGATTTGAAAATCTGGAGCTAAGAGAGCAGATTTAAAAGGAAGTATTTTTACGTTTCATAAAAGAGGTGTTCAGCTTTCCCAGAAAATACACCTTTTTTTCTGTCTCCTGAAGTAGCTACGAAGACAGGTGCAGAGACAAATGAGCTTGCTCAGCACAGCCTATTAACTTAGGCTCAGAGCAATATTAATGAAGTTATATGATCTGCAAGCCAAGGCTGGACCACTTCCAGGCAGTTCTAAGCATGGTCAGAACAAACGTGAACTTTTTGCATCTGTCCATAAAAACACACTCAGAATAAACATTTCAGCTTTAGATATTCTTTCTGACAGTCTCATTTTTCAGAAGTTCAGCCTGAGTTTTAGAGATGTTAAACACTGTGCACATTTAGGCACCAGCTATGATAACTTTATTTCACTTTTAGTGAAACACCTGCCACTGGTCAGCAATTTTCAACCTGAAGATTCATGAGATATATCTATGAAAACAAAGACTATTCTCAAAAGGTTAAACTGAGAGTAAAAAACTCATTTACCACAACACTTCTAGAGAATCTATCTGCTGGGTGAGAAACGTTGTTAGTTACACTCAGGAACATACTCTTCACTCCCACAGAACACTGTCCCTATTCTTTCACTGACAGCGCTGAGATTCCTTGTTCTACTAAGTTACGGAAAACACAAATCATGTGCACAACTTTGTGCCCTCCATTTGTCAGTGATGTTCTTCTCTATGACTAAACTCTCTGAATGGCATTGTTACTTAGCTTTCTGTATCTGAACAGGGTATCTGCTTTCTGTCTTCTAGTGCTAATGAATATTTATGCAAAAGAAATTATCACCAACCACAGCTTCAATCTATTGCAGGGAACTGCTGATTTCATGTGTTTCATAGTGTTTGCCTGGAGCACACTTTTGACTAATGCCTTTCACTTATTTGTTAGGAATACTTTTTTAGGTATTTTTAATCATTTTCTGCCATCTTCCCTGGAGGTGTGAAGACGTTAGAATGAATTTCTCTAAATACAAAGTAGATTTATCATATTGTATCTGTATCACAAATTCTTTCACACTCGGTCTGTACAGTAATTCTCGGGTTGCAATTAGAATGACTGATATACTAACCTGGGTAAGATAACTATGAGTAAGAGGTAGATAATACCCCAGCTCTAAACTCTGCTGCTTGATATCAATCCAACTGGACAGGACATAGCAAATATGCAGCATAGCTAGGTCTTATATAGCCAATTCCAGATTTCAAAAGTCTGAATAAATCCTGTAGGTGATAAATTAATAGGGACTGCATATTAATAGGACCAAAGTCACCAGATAAATTGAAGAGAGTTAGCTGATTTATCAGATGAATAATCCTGCACTCACATAAACTTTTAGGTAGACCAGCTAAGTTTCTCTTTTGAAGATTTATCTGCACAGTACCCCAGTACTGCAACACCACACAAAATATGACAGTTCCAAGACAAAGATATTCTCTTTTGCATAATGTAAAAGTTGATTTATATCTTACTACATTACATGTCTTTCTATATGTATATATATTTCTATTATATATATATATATTCATATGTATGTATATATTAAAAAAATGAGGATGCCTGCAAATTTTTGAAATCTAGATAATAATCCTAATGTGTGACAACCTGCATTTGCCATATTTTGGAACTAAACCTAGGTTCTTCTACTCATCTTTTCTATTGAGAAAACAAAAGGGATAAACGCATGGTGACTATCTTCCTATAAAGAAAGACTTGATTTTGGTGTTCTAGATTATATGCACAGCACACAAACTTCAGTAGAAGGACACAAATGCCCAATTTTATGACAATAATTTGGTGAACCAAACTGAACTATAGCGAAAATATTTTCAGTTCTCTCTACAACGAACAACTTAATTTGGAAGTTAAGCCTCAGCATACGATGAGAAATATCACCAGCAATCTCTCAGCTCCTCTGCTCTGAACACATCCAGTGATTTCAGCTGCTCTTCGTAAGTTTTGCCTTCTAGACACATCAACAGCTCCTTAGCCCTTTTTTGACATTCAAGCATGTTAGTAAAGCTCAACTGAAATGACAATTTTATGTTTTCATGGCAGATATGTGAAACACAGTTCTGATTGCTAATATATCAAGGACCTTGCCTAAACATGTTGAACTACCACTCACTACAAGACCAAACATATCAGAAAGTCTTACTTCTGCCAGCAGAAGAAACCCATTTGTTCACATTTGCACCCTCTTCTAGACTCACATGGCCAAAATGAGGTCATGCAGGGTGCCTCCATAGCTACAATGAATATCATATGATGCAGAGCTTTATGCTACACAGTTGTAGAGTTTTTTGTGCTGTCTGAGCTACGTAAGTCACACGAACTATATTATCCACAGATTCTAATGTCTGTAAGATTTGCTGTCTAGAGCAGAAGAGGGCTCATTGTCTGTACATAGTTTCTTTGCAGAGCATGTTCTCTCATATAGCATCTCTCCCTGACTCGGAGGGAAGTAATGTTGAAGCTGTTCAGCAACCGTTAACATCAAGTCTGTGTTTAGAAGAATAAAGTGATTGGTTCTGCAGTAGTGGAACTACTGAAAAATTCTCATAACTGCAAAAAATAAAGCATTTAAACCTGTAAGGAACAGCTGACCGAATAAGATTGTAAAATTGTAACCAACAAGTTTGGCATCATAGAGTCATGGAATCATAGAATCACCAGGATTGGAAAAGATCTACAAGACCATCCACTCCAACTATCAAAGCACGTTAACTTGGAATTTCTGCCTAACTATACTCTATCTTCAGCACAAGACTGATAGCAGCATAGTGATCTCTGGCTCTGCAAGTAGTTAATTTTGTTTTCTTCCACAGTAGGCACAACAGGTGGAAGGAAGGAAGGAAGGAAGGAAGGAAGGAAGGAAGGAAGGAAGGAAGGAAGGAAGGAAGGAAGGAAGGAAGGAAG
>NW_024963699.1:1293-2550 GCF_019238085.1 Lagopus leucura | reverse complement strand
AGGGGGGAATCGCTGCTGCCTGGGGGTGTTTGGCACCTGGGGGGGGGGCGGGGGGGTTGTTTGAGGAGGGGCTGAGGGGGGTTTGTGGGGTTTGTGAGGGCGTTTGGGGGCTTTGGGGGGGCGCGACTCACACGAGGCTGCGGATGAGGCCGTTGCCGAGCAGTCGGATGGTTTCGGGGCGGTGCTGAGCGCCGGGCGCTGATTTTGGAGAGCTGCGCGCATCCCGTAGGAGCACAATGGGGCCGTGAGACTGTAAGGAAAAACCCCAAAGCGGGGGGGAACCGATGCAAAAACCCCGACGCGGCGCCGTGAGACCGCAGCAGTAAAACAGAGGGGGGGGAAGGGGCTGAAATCCCCCCCAAAATGCCCCCAAATCTCAGGAAACCCCACACCGGGTCCCGCTCCGCCTCCTCCCGCTTCTCCCGGCGCAGCAGCGCCGCCGAGGTCCCCGCGCTCGAGGTGACATCGCCATCTAGCGAAGCCATGCTCTCTATGGGGCAGATCCCCCGCCCGAACCCCCCCCCCCCCCAATTCCGTGCGCTTGGAGGTGGGGCTGTTTGTTCCACCGCCTCCTCGGGGAGGGATGTGAGGCCACAGCTGGGTTAAAAGGGACCCTAAAGATCCCAGAGCCACGGGATCGCAGCGCGGCTGGGGCGGAAGGGACCCCAAATATCACAGAGCCGTGGGACCCCGATACAGCTGGGTTGGGAGGGACCCCAAATCCCCCCCTTGCCATGGGCTGCGTGCTTCCCATCAGCTCAGGTTGCCCACAGCCCCTCCACGGCCTCCGGCTCCAAGGCTGGGGCGCCCACAGCTCTGTGAGGAACTCTCTGAATACTGAATTTCCTCCTAAAATCTGTGGGTCCAGAAGCAGCCCTGTGCCCAACCCCACACCCCGCAGTGGGGCTCAACCCCATGGGCCGGGCCGGGCAGTTCGGTGCCCTCAGGGTTCATTTCTCATCCATCACCGTTATCAGCTGCGTGTTTAATGACAGGGCTGGGCTGCACAGCCAGCAGATAACGGCTGCCTTCAGCACCGCCAGCCTCAGAGCCTGGAGAACGGGATGGGATCCGCCTCCAAGAACCCAATTAATGATTGTAGGAATGTTGTCAGGCTGTGACAACTGCATGGAGCAGCTGCTGGGGATGGAGCCCAGAGCTGAGGCAGCCGTTCTGACGTCGTCTTTCCTTCCTCTCCTTGAAAAGAGCGATTTCTTGCTGCTGTTTTTTGGCAGGAGATCCGGCTTGCAGTGCTGA
>NW_024963699.1:0-1193 GCF_019238085.1 Lagopus leucura | reverse complement strand
GGGGGGGGGGGGGACAGAACCTCCATAGGGATCCCAGTGGGGTGGAACTGGGGACACGGGGCGGCACCCAGAGCTGCAGCCTTGGAGCTGAAGGGCGTTGGGTGCCATAAAGCTGTGCTATGGGGCCATAGGGCGCAGGTTGGGGGGCGGGGAGGGGGCAAACACTGCTGGGGTTGGTGGCTGTGTGCCCCCTCCCCCCCCAAAGGAAACAAAACAAACACAGGCCTTCCCTACAGCAAAGCCCAAAGTGCTGAGAGGGTGTTCAGCCCCTCCGGCCCACAATGAAGGGGTTGGCCCAGGCCTGGGGAGCGGGGGGAAAGTCCCAGGCCCACGGGTGGAGGGCAGAGGGGGGGGGGGGGGGGGGCCCCCCGGCCCTTTGTTTGGGGTCGAGGCCGGGGGGGGTTTCCAGGCCCAAGTAGGTGGGAGAAGCCCCACCGCCCCCCCTTACCCCAAACAGGCTCTCATCCACCTCGGTGCTCCGTGCCCGTCTCCGTAAGCGGCTGGAGGGCTGCATAGAGCCGGGGGGGTTGGCGGGGGTCCCGTTGAGGCCCCGCAGGCCGCGGGAGGCGCTCGCCATCCCGCTCCGCCGCTCCGTCTCCATAGCAACGGCAGCGCGCGTTCTCATGGCAACGAGACGCGCGGGGGGCGGGGCCGGCGCGGAGGGGCCGCTCTAGGCAGCTCGGAGCCGACTCGATGGTCGCTGGGGGGTGTTCGGCCCCGGCTGCGCCCGCGTGGCTCCGGCGGCGTCACCTCCACGCGTGGCTCCGGTTGTCCCCATTACGTCCCCATCCCGTCCCCCTCCCCGCGCGTTCCCAGACGCGTCTCCACGCCTGGGCCCCATTCGTGTCCCTTTCCCGTTTGTCACCATTTGCGCTCTCCCATCACCCTCTTTCTGTGTTCCCAGTCGTGTCCCCGTATCTGAGCGTCCCATTCCCCACGCGTGTCCCCACGTGTCCCCTCCACGCGTGTCCACATCTCCCCCATCCACGTGGGGCTCAGCATGGCCTCACCTGCACTGCAAGCCCCGCCCCCTTCCTCCTAGCCCCGCCCCCTTCCTCCTAGCCCCGCCCCTCCACATGCTCACCCACCACCACATTCGAAGCTCAGGGCTGCTCCCCTCTGATTGGGTTCTTTGGGGTGGAGATGGGGGGGGGTTCCTCCCCCATTCCCCTCATTACCACCAGGCCCCCCCC
>NW_024963698.1:0-2962 GCF_019238085.1 Lagopus leucura | reverse complement strand
CATTCTCTCTGCCATGATCCCCTGCTCACTTGTGCTCTTTCCCATTCGCTGCTTTTTCCATTCTCTTGCTGTTATTCCTCCTATTGACCCCTTGCTGTGTTTCCCTCCCCATCGCTGTCTCTCTTAATCATCCTTTCCTGGACTTACTGTCCCTTCTTTCCTGTTCTTTCTCAGACTCTCATCCCCTTTCTCGCTGTCCCTACCACTGCCTTCTGCCCCCTGTTCTTTTCGCTCTTCCTTTCCCCTCTGTTTCCACCATTCATGCTCTCAATCTGTCTCCCCTCTAGTTCCTCCTTTCCTCGGTCATGTTGAATTTGTCCTGCTGTGTCTCTTTACCTCTTGCTCGGTCTTTTCCCTTGGCCTTTTTGCTTTTGCCTTCTTCCCTTACCTCACTTTCTGCCTCTCATGTCTATGCGTGCTGTTCCCATCTCCCTCTCCTTTCTTGTTTCCTTGCTGTCTTGCCTTTGCTGTTATTTCCGTGTGCCTGACACTATTTGCTTTTTCCCCCTTTCAGCCACGCATTGCTTTCTGAAGTCTGCTTCTATTTCGGTCTTTGCCTCAGTGCTGTCTGTGCTCCTTTCCCAACCTCTTTCCTTTCTTACTCTTCTCTGTTTTTTACCTTGCTCATTCATTTTTTCTGCATCTTTTCTCCTTTTCCTCCTATTTTCCTGTGTCCTCATATCCTCTTGTTTGCCTTCTGTCTCTTTTCTCCTTCCCTGCACTTCTTGCTTCCTGCCCGCCTTCCCCTCTCCTTCTTTGCTCCTTGCTTGCCTTTCCCTTGCTTCTTTCTGCTCTCCACCTTTGTCTCTTTGCTCCCTCACAATCGTTTCTCTCCCTTCCCATTCACTCTCCCAATCCATCCCTCCTTCATGCTCTTCCCTTTGTCCCTGTCCACACTTCTCTGCCCACTGTCCTTTCCTTTTTCTTCCTCTTTCCTCTTGCTCTTTTCTCTGCTCTCCTATCTCCCCCTCTGCTGTTTCCCCTCTGTCCTCTCTTCTCTCTCTGACCATCTCCCCATACTGCCTCTCCCCCTCCTGCCATTGCACAGGCTTCTCCCTCCTCCCTCCTCCCTCTCACTTCCACAGCCCCCCTCCCTGGTACATGCAGTTCTCTCCATGCACGTTCTCTTTTCCTCCCCTTTCCCTCCTCTCTGGTCTCTGCTGTTCCCTGTGATAGCTGTTCAGAGAGCTGTTTCTTGTTCCCCTCACTCTTCCCTTCTGCTCACTCCATTTCCCTGCTATCACTCTTATTCCTTCTGTCCCCATTTCTTTTTCCTTCTGTCCGTCCGATGATGTTCAGATCTCTTCAGAGCTGTCTCTTCATGTCCCTTGGTCCCTTGGAGAGAACTGAAGAAAGCTGGAAGCTGCATTCATCTCTCTTTTCAGTGCTTTGGGAATTTCTTCCTCGTACTTCAGAAATAGGAATATTCTGGTTGAAGCACAGCACCCCCTTTATTTCTTCCCTACAGTCAGCAGGGGCTGTGTGGTGCTGCTGGGTTCTCAGTGGTTCCCGTTCCTGCTGAGGCAGAAGTGTTGTTGTTCAGAAGGGCGCTTCCTGAAGGACAGGGCCCTATTTGTACATTTCCTCTCACACAGAGATGTCTGTAGATGTGAGCTGTACATCAGCTGTTGTTCATGGTCTGCCTTGCTATTTTTCCTGTTTGTGTGTTCGCACATTGCTGGAGATTTTGTTGGAATTTTAAATCGCATGGCAAGAATTCAGACAGCAGCCTACGCTTACAATCAAGTTGAGGTTTTAAACTGTGTGTCAGGCTGTTGTTGTTAGGTATTGTGAAAAGTAAATCAACCTTATGAAGAAGGCTGTCAGGTCTTTGCTATGAGTGGTGTGGTGAGGTTCTTTAAGAAAATACAATGTATTTATGCTTGCTGCCCATTTACATGAAACCACATGGCAGAAAGCCTTTGAGTTCTCCTTCTGTTACTAGTTATAGTTGGCACGTATGCGTGGCAGGTCAGTGTGGTTGTTCCCTTCTGGTCCAGTGTTCTTTGCTAGCTGATACGATTTTGCTTGTCAGATGCATGGGATGTGAGCAGCCAAAATTCTGTCACGGTACTTTCTGAGACTTTGGGATTTGAGCTCAGAGCATGTCACAGAATCACAGAATCACCCGGGTTGGAAGGGACCCCAAGGATCATGTAGTTCCAACCCCCCTGCCTAGCAGGGCCACCAAACATACACATTCAGATCAGGTTGCCCAGGACCCCGTCCAACCTGGCCTTGAACACGTCCAAGGACGGGGCATCCACAACCTCCCTGGGCAGCCCGTTCCAGGGCCTAACCACTCTCCTAGTAAAGAACTTCCCCCTAACATCCAACCTAAATCTTCCCTCCTTCAACTTAAAACCATTTCCCCTAGTCCTGCTGTTATCAGCCCTTTTGAAGAGTTTACTCCCCTCCTGGGTGTAGGTTCCCTTCAGGTATTGATAGGCTGCAATGAGGTCACCCCGCAGCCTTCTCTTCTCCAGGCTGAACAAGCCCAACTCCCTCAGCCTGTCCTCATAGGGGAGGTGCTCCAGCCCCCTGATCATCTTAGTCGCCCTCCTCTGGACCCTTTCCAAAATCTCAATGTCTTTCTTGTACTGAGGGCTCCACACCTGGACACAGTACTCCAGATGGGGCCTCACAAGAGCCGAGTAGAGAGGGACAATCACCTCCCTGTCCCTGCTGGCCACCCCTCTCCTGATGGAGCCCAGGATCCCGTTTGCCTTTCGAGCTGCCAGAGCGCACTGCTGGCTCATATTCAGTCTCTCGTCCATCAGGACCCCCAGGTCCTTCTCTGCCGAGCTGCTCTCCAGGCCCACTCCTCCCAGCCTGTACAGGTGCCTGGGGTTCTTCCGGCCCAAATGCAAAACCTTGCACTTTGCCGTGTTGAACCTCATCAGGTTCACCCGAGCCCAGCCCTCCAGCCTGTCGAGGTCCCTCTGAATGGCATCCCTTCCTT
>NW_024963697.1:2586-4786 GCF_019238085.1 Lagopus leucura | reverse complement strand
TGGGACTGCCCCAAACCCATGGGGACACTGGGACTGCCCCAAACCCACGGGGATATTGGGACTGCCCCAAACCCAGGCGACATTGGGACTGCCCCAAACCCAGGGGACACTGGGGCTGCCCCAAACCCAGGGGACATTGGGACTGCCCCAAAACCATGGGGACACTGGGACTGCCCCTAACACAGGGGACATTGGGACTGCCCCAAACCTATGGGGACACTGGGGCTGCCCCAAACCCAGGGGACACTGGGACTGCCCCAAATCCACAGGGGACACTGGGACTGCCCCAAATCCACAGGGGACATTAGGACTGCCTCAAACCCATGGGGACATTGGGACTGCCCCAAACCCACGGGGACATTGTAACTTCCCCAAACCCATAGGGACACTGGGAATGCCCCAAACCTATGGGGACACTGGGCTGCCCCAAACCAAGGGGACATTGGGACTGCCCCAAACCTATGGGGACACTGGGGCTGCCCCAAATCCATGGGGACACTGGGACTGCCCCTAACACAGGGGACATTGGGACTGCCCCAAACCTATGGGGACACTGGGGCTGCCCCAAATCCACAGGGGACATTGGGACAGCCTCAAACCCATGGGGACATTGGGACTGCCCCAAACCCTGGTGACATTGGGACTGCCCCAAACCCATGGGGACATTGGGACTGCCCCAAAACCATGGGGACATTGGGACTGCCCCAAACCCAGGGGGAAATTGGGACTGCCCAAAACCCAGGGGACACTGGGACTGCCCCAAACCCACGGGGATATTGGGACTGCCTTATACCCATGGAGACATTGGGACTGTCCCAATCCCAGGGGATATTTTGACTGCCCCAAACCCAGGGGACATTGGGACTGCCCCAAACCCAGGGGACATTTGAACTGCCCCAAACCTATGGGGACATTGGGACAGCCCAAATCCCAGGGGACACTGGGACTGCCCCAAATCCACAGGGGACATTGGGACTGCCACAAACCCATGGGGACACTGGGACTGCCCCTAACACAGGGGACACTGGGACTGCCCCAAACCTATGGGGACACTGGGGCTGCCCCAAACCTATGCGGACGTTGGGACTGCCCCAAACCCACGGGGACATTGTAACTTCCCCAAACCCATGGGGACACTGGGACTGCCCCATACCCAGGGGACATTGGGACTGCCCCAAACCCACGGTGAAACTGGGACTGCCCCAAACCCAGGGGACACTGGGACTGCCCAAAACCCATGGGGACATTGGGACTGACCCAAAACCATGGGGACATTGGGACTGCCCCAAACCCATGGGGACATTGGGACTGCCCCAAACCCAGGGGGAAATTGGGACTGCCCCAAACCTATGGGGACACTGGGACTGCCCCAAACCCACGGGGACTTTGGGAGTGCCCCAAACCTATGGGGACATTGGGAGTGTTCCAAACCCAGGGGACATTTGGACAGCCGCAAACCCATGGGGACACTGGGAATGCCCCAAATCCACAGGGGACATTGGGACTGAGCCAAATCCTCAGGGGGACATTGAGACTGCCCCAAACCCGTGGGGACATTGGGACTGCCCGAAAGCCATGCGGACATTGGGACTGCCCCAAATCCACAGGGGACATTGGGACTGCCACAAACCCATGGGGACGTTGGGACTGCCCCAAACCCATGGTGACATTGGGACTGCCCAAAACCCATGGGGATATAGGGACTGCCTTACACCCATGGGGACAATGGGAATGCCCCAAAACCATGGGGATATTGGGACTTCCCAAAACCCATGGGGATATTGGGACTGCCTTACACCCATGGGAATGCCCCAAAACCATGGGGACATTGCGACTTCCCCAAACCCATGGGGACATTGGGACTGCCCCAAACCCATTGGGACATTGGGACTGCCCCAAACCCAGGGGACATTGGGACTGCCCCAAACCCACAGGGACACTGGGACTGCCCCAAACCCGGGGGACATTGGGACTGCCCCAAACCCATGGGGACACTGGGACAGCCCAAATCCCAGGGGACACTGGGACTGCCCTAAACCCATTGGGACATTGGGACTGCTCCAAACCCATGGGGACACTGGGACTGCCCCAAATCCACAGGGGACATTGGGACTGCCCCAAAGCCATTGGACACTGGGACAGCCCCAAACCCAGGGGACATTGGGACTGCCCTAAACCCATGGGGACATTGGGACTGCCC
>NW_024963697.1:664-2486 GCF_019238085.1 Lagopus leucura | reverse complement strand
AAACCCAGGGGACACTGGGACAGCCCCAAACCCATGGGACACTGGGACTGCCCCAAACCCAGGGGGAAATTGGGACTGCCCCAAACCCATGGGGACATTGGGACTGCCCCAAAACCATGGGGACATTACGACTGCCCCAATCCCAGGGGACATTTTGACTGCCCCAAACCCAGGGGACACTGGGGCTGCCCCAAACCAAGGGGACATTGGGACTGCCCCAAAACCAGGGGACATTGGGACTGCCCCAAACCCATGGGGACACTGGGACTGCCACAAACCCATGGGGACACTGGGACAGCCCAAATCCCAGGGGACACTGGGACTGCCCTAAACCCATTGGGACATTGGGACTGCCCCAAACCTATGGGGACACTGGGGCTGCCCGAAACCCATGGGTACGTTGGGACTGCCCCAAACCTATGGGGACGTTGGGACTGCCCCAAACCCACGGGGACATTGTAACTTCCCCAAAACCATGGGGACACTGGGACTGCCCCATACCCAGGGGACATTGGGACTGCCCCAAATCCACGGTGAAACTGGGACTGCCCCAATCCCAAGGGGACATTGGGACTGCCCCAAACCCAGGGGACACTGGGACTGCCCAAAACCCATGGGGACATTGGGACAGACCCAAAACCATGGGGACATTTGGACTGCCCCAAACCCATGGGGACATTGGAATTGCCCCAAACCCAGTGGACATTGGGATTGCCCCAAACCCAGTGGACACTGGGAATGCCCCAAACACATGGGGACATTGGGACTGCCCCAAACCCATGGGGACATTGGGACTCCCCCAAACCTATGGGGACATTGGCACTGCCCCAAAACCATGGGGACATTCGGACTGCCCCAAACCCATGGGGACATTGGGACTGGACCAAACCCATGGGGACATTGGGACTGCCCCAAACCCAGGGGACATTGGGACTGCCCCAAACTCATGGGGACATTGGGACTGCCCCAAACCTTTGGGGACATTGGGACTGCCCCAAACCCATGGGACAGTGGGACTGCCCCAAAGCCATGGCGACATTGCGACTGCCCCAAACTCAGGGGACATTGGGACTGCACCAAACCCAGGGGACATTGGGACTGCCCCAAACTCATGGGGACATTGGGACTGCCCCAAACCTTTGGGGACATTGGGACTGCCCCAAACCCATGGGACACTGGGACTGCCTCAAACCCATGGGGACATTGGGACTGCCCCAAAGCCATGGCGACATTGGGACTGCTCCAAACCCAGGGGACACTGGGACTGCCTCAAACCCATGGGGACATTGGGACTGCCCCAAACGCATGGGGACACTGGGACTGCCCCAAACCCACAGGGACATTGGGACTGCCCAAAACCTATGGGGACATTGGGACTGCCCCAATCCCACGGGGACATTGGGACGGCCCCAAACCCATGGGGACATTGGGACTGCCCCAAACCCACAGGGACACTGGGACTGCCCCAAACACATGGGGACACTGGGACAGCCTCAAAACCAAAAGGGACACTGGACTGCCCCATACCCATGGGGTCATTGGGACTGCCCCAAACACAGGGGACATTGGGACTGCCCCAAAACCATGGGGACACTGGGACTGCCCCAAACCCAGGGGACATTGGGACTGCCCAAAACCCCGGGGACACTGGGACTGCCCGAAATCCACAGGGGACATTGGGACTGCCCCAAACCCATGGGGACATTGGGACTGCCCCTAACCCAGGGGACATTGGGACTGCCCAAAACCCATGGGGATATTGGGACATCCCCAAACCCATGGGACATTGGGACTACCCCAAACCCAGGGGACATTGGGACTG
>NW_024963697.1:0-564 GCF_019238085.1 Lagopus leucura | reverse complement strand
TTGGGACTGCCCCAAACCCAGGGGACATCGGGACTGCCCCAAACCCACAGGGACACTGGGACTGCCCCAAACACATGGGGACACTGGGACTGCCCCAAAACCATAAGGACACTGGGACTGCCCGAAACCCATCGGGACATTGGGACTGCCCCAAACCCAGGGGACACTGGGACTGCCCCAAATCCACAGGGGACATTGGGACTGCCCCAAACCCATGGGGAAATTGGGACTGCCCCAAACCCATTGGGACATTGGGACTGCCCCAAACCCAGGGGACATTGGGACTGCCCCAAACCCAGGGGACACTGGGACAGCCCCAAACCCATGGGACACTGGGACTGCCCCAAACCAAGGGGGAAATTGGGACTGCCCCAAACCCATTGGACATTGGGACTGCCCAAAACGCATGGGGACATTAAGACTGCTCCAAACCCACGCGGACATTGGGAATGCCCCAAAACCAGGGGGATATTGGGACTGCACAAAACCTATGGGGACATTGGGACTGCCCCAAAACCATGGGGACATTGGGACTGCCCCAAACACATGGGGACATTGCGACTG
>NW_024963696.1:2690-4248 GCF_019238085.1 Lagopus leucura | reverse complement strand
GCCCCCCCCCCCCCCCTTCCCCAATCCGCTGCCACCGCCCCGCGCTCTGTTGTCTCCGGGGCTGCGGGGAGACCTCGGGGAGAAGGGACGTGGCGGTGACAGCGTCGGGGATATCGCGATGGCGACGCCGGGGACATCGCGGTGACAGCGGCGGGGGCACGGCGGTGACATCACCGGGGACATCCCGGCGGCAGCATCGAGGATGTCACGATGGTGGCATCACTGGGGACACGGGGACGGCTCTCTCTGCCCCGCGGCCCCGTGTCACCGCCGCCTCCCACGCGGGGATTTCCCCACCGCCACCCCCGCGTCCCCGGGAGCCGCGTGACGGAGCGCACATGGCGCCAGCCGGGGGGGTGACGAGGGGGGGACGGGAGCTGCGCGTCCCCGCGGTGTCCCCAGGGCGCGGGGTGACGGCGCTGCCCTGGAGCGTCGGGGTCAGGGTCGGAGGGGGGGGGGGGGAGGCGGACATCCGGACCCTCCGCCCCACAGAGCACAGCCGCACGCCGGTGACATCAGCGCCCAGCCGGAGCGCGCACCCTCGGGACCGCCGTGCCACCGACACCCATCAGTCACGGTGACACAGTTACGGCGGTGCCGACACGCGGTGACACCAACACCGCCCGGCACGCGGCACCTCGCGCTCGCGGTGACGCGCACCCGACACCTGCGGTGCCACCGGCAGCTGTCACCCCGCGCACCACCGCGCCGCCTCCGCACCGCCACAAATACCGCAGCGTCGCCACCCGGGGGGGACAAACGCTCCGGTGCCGGTGGCCGTAGGGACGCTGCACGCCCTGAGCGCGGCCGCGCTGACACGGTCTCCCGCGGGGACGCGACGCGCAGAGCCCAACAATGGGAGAGGGCGGACGCGCGGCGACCCCGAGCTCTGGGGCCGGATGTGCGGAGCCCGCACTGAGCCCACGGACACGCCGTGTCGGTAGAGGCAGCCCCGGACGACCACCGGCACCGGCACCCGATACAGCAAGGCCGGCACGCACCCCTCGCCCGGCCGTGCGGCTCCTGCAGGGCCAGCAACGAGCTGCACGCGGCGCCCGGCACCTCCAGCACGGCTCCGTGCTGCCCCACGGACCCCCGGGGGACCCGGTGCACACACAGATCCCCAAGAGCAGTGGCACCCGAACGCCCTCATGGCCCAGCAGTGTCCGTGGTCTCCAAATGCCCTCTCACAGCCGAGGCACCCACACACCAGTTCCCAAATGTCCTCTCACGGCCACGGCGCGCAGAGACACCGGGCACTGCGGGATGCTCTGCGTTGTCAGCAACACCTGACAGCGGGACGGCCAGCACCCAGCACCCAACAACAGTACAGCACCCAACAGAACAACCCCCAGCAATGGCACAGGCACTGCTTGTCAGTGCTGGACCCAGTACCAGCATAGACATCCAACGCCTGCACAGCACCCAGCATCAGCAGTTACACACAGTCCCAGCACAGCACCCAGTGTCGAGACAACACCCAGCATCAGCACAGCACCCAACAGCAGCACAGCACCCAACAGCAGCACAGCACCCAGCATCAGCACAGCACCCAACA
>NW_024963696.1:0-2680 GCF_019238085.1 Lagopus leucura | reverse complement strand
AGCACCCAACAGCAGCACAGCACCCAGCATCAGCACAGCACCCAACATCAATGCAGGACCCAACATCAGTGCAGGACCCAACACCAGCACAGCACCCAGCATCAGCACAGCACCCAACATCAATGCAGGACCCAACATCAGTGCAGGACCCAATATCAGCACAGCACCCAGCATCAGCACAGCACCCAACATCAGCACAGCACCCAGCATCAGCACAGCACCCAACATCAGCACAGCACCCAATGCCAGCACAGCACCCAACATCAGTGCAGGACCCAACAGCAGCACAGCACCCCACATCAGCATTACACCAATGCTGGCACAGATACCCAACACCGGCACGATGCCCAACGCCGGCACCAACACCAAGAGCCAACACAACACCCAACATCAACACAACACCCAACATCAACACAACACCCAACATTGGCACCAACACCCAACATTGGCACCAACACCCAACCCTCTCCCGGTTGCCCGCCGTCGGCACCGCCCCGCACACCCGTCTCCCAGCCAGGGCCGTGGTGACGGCAGCGCGCCGTGCCGGACTCACCGCGTTGAGCTGCGGCGCAGCGCCCGGCACAGCCGTGCCCGCCATGGGCGATCGGGACGGGGGCACGGTGGGGTGCTGCCCTCAGCACTGCGGCAGCGGGGCGGGATGGCAGCAGCCCCGTGACGGGGTGACGTCCCCGTGGGGCGGCGCGTCCCCCCCTCCTGCGGCCGAACCCCCACCCGGTGACGCAGCCGCGGAGCGGCCCCCAGCACGTGCCGCGCCGGTGGGAGCGGGCGCTGAGCTCCGAGGGCACCGACGCTGCTTCGTCGCCGGGGGCTCAGCGGTGCCACTGGGGGCTGAGGGGTCACCGCGGGGCGCTGATTTCCCCTCTGTCCCCTCTCGAGCCCGGCACAACGTGGGGTTCCGCTCCCGTCGCTCACGGTTCTTTGGGGCCGGGTTGGGAGGCGGGAGGTCCCGAGCGTTCTGAGCGTCTCAAACCCGGGATGTTCGGGCGCCGGGATGCTCCGCCGCCGGGATGCATTGGGACGCGCAGACGTGGGGATGCTCGGGAGTCCCCCGCAGCCCCCCGCCCCTCCTCTCTCCTCCCACCCAGGACCCCGCTGCTACCTCGGGGCGCACCCCGGACCCTCCCACGTTGGGACTCGGGCACCCCGGGGGTATCGGAGGATATCGGGAAGGGACGGCGCGGGGACCCCCCGCCCCCCGCCCCGCGCCCGCCGCCCCGCACCCACCTCCTGTGCCACCAGGCTGGAGATGCGAACCGCGCGCCGAACGCGGCCGCTCTTTCGGTCCCCGTCGGGGCGGTCGCCGGCGTCGCGCCCTCCCGGGGCCATGGCCGCTTTCAAGGGGGGGGCATCGCCGGCCGCCCCCCCGGGGCCCCGCACCCCGCGCTGTCCGTCCGGCGCTGCCCCGCGCTGTGCGGAGCTGTGCGGAGCGCGGCAGATGGAGCGGGGCGGCACGGCCCCCCCCGGCCCCCGCCCTCCGCCGGGGCTCCATCCCATCCCACCCCCTCCCCCGCGCCGCCCCGCCCCGCGGCGGCCGCAGCTCAGGAGGGAGAGAACGGCAGCGGGAAACTGAGGCACGGGGAGGGGGCGTGGGGGGGTCCCGAGGTACGAATCGGCGTAAGGAAACGCGAGGTAGGGGGGGTGCGCGAGTGAGGCGGAGGGGGGTCGAGAAAAGAGATGGACACGAGGAAAGAGGGGGGGATAGGATGGGGGCGGGGTGGGCGCAAGGACAGGGAAAGGGATGAGGATGGGGACGGGGAAGGGGTTATGTGGGGAAAGGGACGGGAGTGGGGATGGGAATGGGGAAAAGGAAGGGGATGGGGATGGGAACAGGGAATTTGAAAGGAATAAGGACAGGGATGGGCACAGGGAAGGAGGCAAGAAAGGGGACGGGGTTAGAAATAGGAAAGGGTAAAGGGATGAGGATGGGCTGGACAAGGATGGGAGCGGGGATGGGATGGGATAATGGGACCGAAGAAGGGGACGGGAAGGGGACGGGAACGGCTGCCCGCAGCTCCCCACCGCCGCAGGCGCTTCCCGGCACCGCTGCCCCTGGCTGCTGCCCAGCCCCGACGGCGACACTCAGCTCCGCATTGCCAGCGTTGCTGCCCAGAGCTGTCCTCGCATCACCGCCAGCCCCACGGCGCTGCCAGCCCCACACAGACGCACCGCAGGCTCCGGGCACGACGGCGTATCCCCTCACGGCGCACCGCGCCCCACACCGACCCCGTCCCGCAGGAGAGCACGCGGTGCCGGCAGCGCCCGTCCCGCAGCCCACGGGCGGGGAGGGTCCGGTCCGGGGGTCCCCGGGCTGCCACGCACCGCCGCCACGCACCGCCGTAGCCCCCGCGCCCCAACCCCGCGCTGTGGGGCGGCCAGGAGCGCGGTGACCTTGACGGGTTTCAGCGGATGCCGTCACTGCGGCTGATTCACGGTGCCACCGCCCGGGAGTCCCGGCCCCCCCCCCCCTCCCCCCGGTGCCACACCGGACCGGGGACGCGCTCGGCTCGGTCGGATGGCGGCGATGCCCGACCATCTCCACCACCACCGCTCCATCACGCGGAATCCGACGGCCAAAGCGAGTCTGCACCCCGCACGCAGGCACCCCCGGCTCCCCCCGGACCCCCAGTGCACCCCTCCTCCATCCCGGCCCACCCACGGC
>NW_024963695.1:0-2941 GCF_019238085.1 Lagopus leucura | reverse complement strand
TCAGCCCAGGAACACATCCACAGCAGCTCACATGAGCTGCATGGATGCCCTGCTGCATTTCCAGCATGAGTTTCACCCGTAACATCTGACATACCATCTAACTTAGACTGACAGCAAGTTCCAGCTCTGTGTTTCTTCTTTGCAAACAGCAGTGAGATTAGGAATGACACTTGGGCTATGCCTCAGGTTGGTGAAGACAGTCTTGCAAAATCCATCATGATGCATGTCATAATGATGACAGTCACCTGATGTGCATTCCCACCATGGTCTCCCCAGTTAGTTTGGCAAACAGACGGTGTTGCAATATATTGCACGTGAGGGGCCAATACGCTGCTTGTGAATAATGCAAATGCATGACTGCCGAGTAGTTCTTTGGGTACAAAGTGGCCTTGGATTAAGCTTCATTCTGCAAATTGCAGAGAAGCCTTTGCATCCTCTGAAGTCTTAGACATCGACTTGATATTTCCAATTCACTTTGATCATCCCATTCTTGACAGTGTGGCACTTATCCTCTTAGAAAGAAAATTGGTAGTTGCACAGTATTAGAGGTTGTCTAATTTAAGGTGTGAGGGAGTGTTGCGTGCTGGTGAAAAGGTAATCTTTATAATGAGCATTGGCACAATCTGATAATGTACCATTACTGAGTTTCCCTCTCTTTTGTTTTTTTCCCCTTTTCCTGGAAATATGTCACCTGTAGATAGAAGCAAGGAAAATGGACTGCAATTGCCCAGGCTATGCAAATTCTGTGACATTAAAGCAACAACATGCTCAAACCAATATCAGTGCAAGAGCAACTGCAACATCACTTCCATCTGTGAGAAGAATAACGAAGTCTGTGCTGCTGTATGGTAAGTGATTTCGTTGTACGGGTGGGGAAGGGAGCACAGACTCATTTGCCATTACTTAGCCCTTTTCTGAGTTGCTCAAATATTCTAAACCACTTTGCTGTTTCTTCAGACTCACATTTCTCTCTTCCAACTTGTATCTTTATTCAGCATACTGAAAGTTGTTTGAAGTTAACAACAATTCTGTTATGAAATATTCTAGCAATTTTTATTATTTTTTTTTTGTTTAAAGTAGTTGTATTCCAGTGTGTTCTCTTATTGCAAATGAGGCATATTATTGCTCAAAACATTTTACTGCACCTATCCACATTACTTAGTGTGAGAAACAGGTCTGAAACTGAGAGAAAAATTTTTCAGCCAGCACCACTGCCGTTCTCCATCAAATTTCACAGTAAACTAGTTTTACACTTATCATATCACCCCTGTTTGCCACATATGGTGGAAATGCATTCCCATAATTGGAAAGAAAAACTATGTGTATACAGTCTGTCTGCTGTCTTTTGCTTTTTGTACAGCATATATAAGTGACCAAAGAAAGACTGAACGTGTGAAAATGGAAATATTTGTTGTTGACTCTAAACTCACCCTCCATTCTAAAATCTGGGTTATTATCCTTCCATTAATGGTAAGCCAAAGAGAACTAGCAGCAGTCTTGATGTGTTCCTGAGTGGAAAAATGGAACAGAACTGAATATTTGCAACATCGCTGCTAGTATAGAAATATGATTTGAACCAGTTAGGTGATTAAGAAACTTATTGAGAGAGCAGTTACATCCGTTGACTTGAAGAGATGTTGAACGTAATTGGATGCAGATGCTTGAAATGCAGAATTGGTCTGGCATGCTTTTGTATTTGTTGGGGGCTCCTTGAGTACGTGTTCGTTGTCTGTGATTGCCTTCCAAAGTGACTGTAGTGCTGTAGAAGACACACTTGGCGTTTTCATGCCAGTTTAGCCAAAAGGTACATGAGGTGAGAGCTGTGTTTGAAGCGCTCTTTCCCTCTAAGCCTTGTGTCAGTGAAGTAAAACCTGTGGACCAAGACAAAATGCAGGGATCTGGGCCAGATTATCAGCTGTAAATATTTCCCTGACAGTGAGGTCACTCTGGTTTGCAGCAGTTTTGTTGTGTTTTTCACAAACAGCATTCTGCAAGTAAGTAACTCCTTCAGTGCCAAAGCTGTGTGGATTGCAGGCCTCAAAAACAAAACCAAAAATCCTGCCTCACTAGAAATTCCTCAGATTTTGAGGGCATCATTCAGTTTTTATCATAATTCCCCACGGATTTTTGCTGTCTGCGCAGTGACCACAAAAACCAAAAGTATGTTCTGAAGTTCACAGCAGGCAGGTCATTGAGCCTTAGCTTGGGTAATTTTGGGTGAGACATTCAGAGGCTGTCCTTGGAGCTTAGTGGTGATGTGACCCAGGAGGATCAGAACCGTTGTACAAATGCCCCAGTGTGGAATAGCCCAAGCATGACCAAAATTTCCCCGTTCAGGAGAGCAGGAGAAAAACTGACAATATTCTATGCAGATCCCCTCTGAGCTCTCAAACGAGGCAAATATTGGGCAGGGATGACCCAGTCTGCTTCCTTTCTTGAATACGCTTCTTTTGATTTCAGTTTTTCCTCTTCCCTCCTAGGAGACGGAACGATGAGAATGTGACATTAGAAACAATCTGCCACGATCCCCAGAAGAGACTGTATGGTCACACGTTGGATGACTCCAGCTCAGAGCAGTGTGTGATGAAGGAGAAGAAGGATGATGGGGGACTGATGTTCATGTGCTCCTGTACAGGTGAAGAGTGCAACGATGTTCTTATTTTTTCTGCAGGTGAGTTTAATAATTTGCTCTTCATTCTTGGGCTCTGCCTGGCACGTGATATGAAATGTGACATTAAATCCAGTGATCTTTGGAATTGCCTTTTGTGGAGGAAACCTTCCAGGTGGCTGGAGACTTTCTGGCCTCTTGTGAGGCTGCAAAATCTCAGCCTTTCCTTTGTGCTTTCTGGACATATTTCTTTTTGCCAGGTAATGTTCCTTTGGAAGCAGTTCAGATATTCATCTCAGCACATGGCACTAGAAAGTCACTTGAATGATAAGA
>NW_024963694.1:0-1078 GCF_019238085.1 Lagopus leucura | reverse complement strand
CCCCCCCCCCCCAAGCCCCCACAGACCCCTGCCATCTCCCCTGGTGCCCCAATGCCCCCTTTTGGTTCCCCCCCCCCCCCCACCGTCCTCAGATCCCCTTTGGTCTCTATTGTCCCCCACTGCACCCCCCTGATGCCCCCATATCCCCCCATTGCCTCCACTGTCCCCTCTCCGTACCCCCGTTGCCCCTGTATTGTCCCCCTGATGCCCCCATTGCCCCCATCGCCCCCCACCCCCCTTAATGCCCCCCATTGGTGCCCCAGGCGCTACATATCCACCTGCAAGCAGAAGCAGCCCGTGGTGCCGCCGGCGCTCTGCGATTACATCACGGCCGCCTACGTGGAGATGCGCAAGGAGGCGCAGGCGGCGGCCGACGGCACGGCCTTCACCTCGGCCAGGACCCTGCTGGCGCTGCTGCGCATGGCCACGGCCCTGGTGGGCGGGGGGCTGGGGGGGCAGCGGGCGGCAGGGGGTGGTGACAGTGATGGTGGTGGCTTTGGGTGGCTTTGGGTGGTGTTGGGTGGTGACACTGGGTGTCATTGGGTGGCAGTGGGTGGTGGTGGCGATGATGGTGGTGGCATTGGGTGGCATTTTGGATGGCATTGGGTGGTGGTGGTGATGGTGACATCGGGTGCCATTGGGCGGCACGGACGGTGGTGGTGACGCTGGTGATGATGGCGGCGGTGCCCCGGCGCAGGCGCGGCTGCGGTTGGTGGACGTGGTGGAGAAGGAGGACGTGAACGAGGCCATGAGGCTGATGGAGGCGTCCCGGGATTCCCTGCAGGGCCACAAGGGGCAGCAGAGCCGGTGAGTGGGGCGGGGGTTGCGGCCGCCGGTCGCCCTGTGGGCCAGGGAGGCGCCTGCGCTGCCCCCCATTCTGACCACCCCCCATCTTCCCCACAGCCCCCCCCGCCCGTCGGACGCCATCTTTGCCGCCCTTCGGGAGCTCTCGGGCCCCTCGGGCCGTTCTGTGAGCGCAGCCGAGGGCCTGCAGCGCTGCGTGGCCAAAGGCTTCACCCCGCTGCAGTTCCAGGAGGCGCTGCAGGAATACGAGCAGCTCAACGTCCTGCAGCTCAAC
>NW_024963693.1:0-1358 GCF_019238085.1 Lagopus leucura | reverse complement strand
AGATACTGTCAAAAGTAGTCTTTGAAAATTTTTCAGTGGGGAAAAAAATTGTGAAATATTAGTTTAACATCTAATATTTTTAAAGGGTTTTCATTACATCAAATATGTGACTTGGCATTGACGCACTATGGGAGCAGAACAGCATGTTGTATGGTAATATATAGAACAATATTTGCAATTTTACCACTGTTGCTCTTATTTGAGGCACACCTGCGTTCCTTGGAGAGGAATGCAATGTTTTAGAATAGATTCCAAGATCAATATTTAACAAATGTTTTACAAATATTTTAGCTGTTGTCTCTTTAGCAGAAGTACACTGTGCCCTCTTAATAAAGAACTCAATTTAAAGTTATTTGTCAAAGCGCACCTGCAGAACTCAAAGTCGAGTAAAGGAATTCTAGCAGAAGGGAAAGCTCTATCCATCTGAGTTAAAATTTGTTTTACCTCTATCTGAGTATTCAGTCCCTGTTATTGCAGCATGTAGTCAACTTGAAAGCACTGTTCTGACACCGTATTGTGAAATGCGTTATGTTAAACATGTTAATGTTGGCCGTGTGCCATTCCTCAGGTGCTTTTTATCCAGACTATACCAAAGGTTTTGAAAAAAGAGATGATGCTGTGAAGCCTGGAGGCCAGTACACTTATATGTGGGATGTGACAGAAGATCAAGGTCCTGCTGAAGGAGATGCAGACTGCATTACCAGGGTTTACCACTCTCACATAGATGCTCCAAGAGATGTTGCCTCAGGGCTTGTTGGGCCTTTAATCATTTGCAGGAAAGGTAAAACGTGGATTAACTACTACATATGCAAGTTGATTGATAATGGCACTTGATAAATATGAATGAACTAATTTTCTGGAAGAGGAAATTAAGAGTTCATTTTGAAATAGTGGATTTTGTCTTGTCAGTTATCTGCCATGTAATAATAGGATGGGATTTGATTTTTGTGTGCTAGGCAAATGAGTGAAATGTGTTCATGCTAGTAATGCAAAAGTGTGACATTGATATGTAGAACAAATGTTTTACATTATCATCACATACAATATTTATTCTTAGCAAAGTTATTTTACAGCATCTGTTAAAACCAACCTTTGTTTTCCCAATATGGCTGTAAGTTTATACATACAGTCACACTCAAGATAAACAACAAAATGTCAAGTAAACAGCCATCATCCTTACCAATACTGTGCTTAAAACTGAACAGATATTGCCAGTTGCTGGAGAATATGCTACTTTCTTTTTCAGGTGCAATGAATAAGGACAGCGATCAATATGTCGATGCTGAGTTTATCCTTATGTTCTCTGTGATGGATGAAAATCTCAGTTGGTATCTAGAGGACAATATCAGGACGTACTG
>NW_024963692.1:775-1070 GCF_019238085.1 Lagopus leucura | reverse complement strand
AAAAAGGTCACGTGGGGTCAGAGGGCACCGCTGGGGTCACTGCTGGTGTCAACACCCCACAGCCACTGACCCCACAACAGCCCTACAGTGACCCTACAACAACCCCACAACCAACCGCCCCACAACCAACAACCCCACAACAACCCCACAATGACCCTACAACCACCCCACAACCAACCGCCCCACAACCAACAACCCCACAACCAACAACCCTACAACAACCCCACAGAGACCCTACAACCACCCCACAACCAACAACCCTACAACAACCCCACAATGACCCTACAACCACCCC
>NW_024963692.1:0-675 GCF_019238085.1 Lagopus leucura | reverse complement strand
GTCAAAAGGGTTACTCGAGGTCGAGGAGTCACATGGGGTCACTTTGGTTGAGGGGTCACTCGAGGTCACTTATGGTCACTCAGGGTCACTTAGGGTCACTCGAGGTCAAGGGGTCACTCGGGGTCATTAGGGGGGTCACCTGGGGTCATTCTGAGGTTATTTGAGGTCGTCTGGGGGGCAGATCTTAAGGGGGGGTCACGTGAGGTCAAGGGGTCGGGGGGTCACTTGGGGTCAGTAGGGTCACATGGGGTCAGGGGGTCACTAGGGGTCAAATGGGTCATCCGAGGTCGAGGATTCACATGGGGTCACTTTGGGTCAAGGGGTCACTCGAGGTTGAGGGGTCACTAGGGGTCAAGAGGGTCACATGGGATTGAGGGGTCAAAAAGGTCACGTGGGGTCAGAGGGCACCGCTGGGGTCACTGCTGGTGTCAACACCCCACAGCCACTGACCCCACAACAGCCCTACAGTGACCCTACAACAACCCCACAACCAACCGCCCCACAACCAACAACCCCACAACAACCCCACAATGACCCTACAACCACCCCACAACCAACCGCCCCACAACCAACAACCCCACAACCAACAACCCTACAACAACCCCACAGAGACCCTACAACCACCCCACAACCAACAACCCTACAACAACCCCACAATGACCCTACAACCACCCC
>NW_024963691.1:0-1179 GCF_019238085.1 Lagopus leucura | reverse complement strand
CTCTATAGAGCTCCTACTGGGCCCATACAACCAACATAGAACCCCCCTTAGGACCCCTCCCCAGATCCCCCCATAGGCTTCGCCCAGTGCCCCTACAGCCCCCATAAAGACCCCATAAACCCCCCCCACCTTCGCACAGTTCCCGCTCGGGCTCGCAATGCGCAGGCGCGAAGCCACGTGACCGCCGCGCGCCAATCAGCAAAGGGGGCAGGGTGGCACTGGGGCGTTTCACGTGACAGGAAGTGATTCTACAGCTGTTTTCCGTTTCCGGTGCCCTCCGCTTCCGGCGGCGGGGTGAGGCCGGCAGGGTCCGGGCGGCGTTCCTATGGTAACGACCGCGGTGGGAACTTGGTTATGGCTTATTAGCATCTCATTAGCGCCTCGTTGGTATCTCGTGAGCATCTCATTAGCGTGGAGCGGGGCGAGGCCACGGCGGCGGGCAGAAGGGCCAGTGACAGCCCGAAGGGGCGGGGGCTAAAAAGATCGGGGCCACCCGGAAAAGGCGGGGCTAAACGGAAGTGGAGGACGGAGCGTGTTGATTACGTCACCGGAAGAGGCGGGGATAAATGATCCGTGGGAACAGGAAGGGGCGTGGTCAGGGATCGTGGGCGATTAGGGTCTGATGAGACGTGGGCGGGGCTATGAGGCAGTGGGCGTGGTCAAAACTGCCTTTACTTCCGATTAACAGCAAGCGACGTTTAATTGGTTGCAGTTAATATTAATTAACACTTGTAGCGAGTTTTTGTAACAGATATTCACGTTCATTATAAGTGATTAGCGATTTTATGGGTGGGGTTATGAGTTTAGAAGAACGTTACTTTGGTCAAGGCCGTGTTGCAGAATAATTAAGTATTAATTAGCAGGTGTAATTAGTGGTTGCTGTTTTTAAAGTTCTACGAATTTCTGAGCAGCTGTGACTAAGCTGCCACCTGGACCCCCATCGAACACTAACAAAACACTAACGGGATCGTAACTTAAACTTATTTAAATATTAATTAAGCTCTGAGGAACCTTAATTGAGCGCTAATTAGCCCCTAATGAGGCGGTAGCACCCAGGCCTTGCCATGACCGCGGCGCTGCGGCGCTTCTGCACGAGGTGAGCCGCTGTCACGTGACCCCCACGGCGGGGTGACCTCGGTCATGTGACCCCTCATCACGTGACACTCCCCTTCTCCCCCC
>NW_024963690.1:0-1042 GCF_019238085.1 Lagopus leucura | reverse complement strand
TCGGATCTCTGGAAGCGGCTCAGGGGGGCGTGGGGACGCGGGGGGGGAACTGGGGGGTGACATAGGGGGAGAAATCAAAGGGGGGTCATAGAGCCGTTCGATTGGCTCCGAGTGCTGTCAATCACGGAGAAAGGCGGAATTGTCGCGCTGTGAGTTTTGATTGGGCACCGCCGCTGCCCATCACCGCTCACTGAGGCTCACGGAGCCTGACTGGCCACAACCCGCCGCCAATGTATCACGACGGCGAGCTGCGCACAAGACGTGAGTTCCCATTGGCCGAGAGGCGACGTTCGTCAGGCAACACGGGCGCCGATTGGTTGAGCCGGCCGAAAAGGCGGGGCCGGACAGGGAGGGCGGTGGAGGGCGGAGGAGAGGAGCGGCGCGGACGGAGCGGCCCCGGGAGAGCTCCGCTCCAGCCGCCATGGAGGACGGAGTGTACGGTACGGCCGTGGAGGCCTTTAACGGGGGGGAGGGGCGTCGTCCGCCGCGTTTTGGGGATGGGGGAGAGGGGCGGGAGGGGGGGGTGCGGGGGGAATGCTGTGTGTCACGTGACAGCGCCGCACCTTCACCTGGGAAGGGGGAGCGGTCATGTGACGGGGCTGCGGCGCTTCGTGGAGGGGGGAGATGGGAGGCCACGCCCCCTTGGCTCCCTGACCACGCCCCCAGAGGAGGATTGAATGGAACGGGGGCGAGGCTACGGCGATGGGCGGGGCTTGGTGTAAAACGGGGCGGGGCTAAGGGGAAGGGGCGGGGCTACAAAAGTGGTACGGCTGGGGTCAATGGAGGTCATGTTTAGGGGCAAGGGGCGGGGCTAAGGGTGGGAGGAGCTTAAGGAAAAGGGGGTGCGGCTATGGCGGTGGGAGGGGCGTGTAGGCGGGGCTTATGAAGAAGGGCGGAGCCAGAGGGAGGTTCATGTGGGGTCATGTTTGGGTTTGGGGGTGGGGCTATAGAGGTGGGAGGGGCTTGTGTGGAAGGAGGCGGAGCTAACGCCAAAGTGGGCAGGGCCACAGGCAGGTTACTTTAGGTCAAGGGGGCGGGGATC
>NW_024963689.1:0-1140 GCF_019238085.1 Lagopus leucura | reverse complement strand
GAGGTCAGATGGGGGCTCCGATAGAGGCCTGGGGGGGTCAGACGGGGCTCCGCTGGGCTCGGAGCTGCAGCTCGGGGGGCTCTGAGTTGGGGTCCGGTTTGGGGGCTCCGTTGGGCCCGAGGTGGGGTTCGGCTCCAGTCCGAGGTCTCCGAGTTGCGGCTCTGTGTGGAGCTGGGGGGCGGCCCGGGGGAGGGGGAAGAGAGCTGAACCGGGGCTCCGCGAGGCCGCAGCCGAGCTCGGAGTGGGGCCGCGGGAGGACGGGGCTCCGAAGGGGGTCTCGGCGGGGCTCCGTTACCCGGTGCGGCCCTCGGCGGGGCTCAGCGGCCCTCGGCGGGGCGCGGCCGGGACGCCGCAGGCCTCCCGTGGACACTGCAGGTCTCGGTAGGCCGCGGTGGATCGCCGCGTTCCGCCCCGGCCGTCCCCGGAGATCATCGGCTCTCCCCGGGTCGCCCGCAGCCCCCGGCCGGGCCGGGCCGCTCCTCACCGGAACCGCGGGCAGCGACGGGAGCGGAGAGCGGGGCACGACGGGAAGTGTAGGCGGAAAGGGAGGAGCGTGGCCGGAAGTGAAGGCGGCGCGCGGGGCACGACGGGAAGTGTGGGCAGAAGGGGCGGAGCGTAGCCGGAACTTTAAGCAGTGCGCGGGTCATGACCGGAAGTACAGGAGGAAAAGGCGAAGCCGCGAGGCATGTCGGGAAGTAAGGGCGCTGAGGGAGCCGCCATATTTTCCCCGCTGTGGGAGGACGCCTCAAATTCTCCTGAAACGACCCCAAAATACGCCGAAAAGGCCCCGAAAGGCGCCGCTGCCCCATAAGGGCACGAGAGGTGTAGACCCTCCACCCCCACCGCCCCAAAAGGGTCCCGAGCCCAAAAGGCCCCGGTTGCCCACCCCACCAAAGCCCAAGCGCTCCCCGCAGAGCCTCCGGCCCTGCTTACGCTGCCTCACCCGCCTCACAACCCCGGCCACGCCCGTAATGACCACGGCCTCAGGCCCAGGCCCCGCCCCCCTCCGAGGCTCCGCCCACAAAGAAGCTTCGCCCCCTCTGCAGCTCCGCCGAGGTGCAGGGAAGCCCCGCCCCCAAATAGGCCCCACCCTCAGGAAAACTCCCGCCCAAATTGACGCGCTGTTCCGGCGAGGCCCCG
>NW_024963688.1:0-1116 GCF_019238085.1 Lagopus leucura | reverse complement strand
CCATAGGTGTTCCCTACACCCCATCCTCTCCCACCTATGGCTGCCCCTCACCCATGGGTGCTCCCTTGACTCCTCACCAATGGATGCTTCCCATCCTCCTCCTTTCTCTCCCCCTTATCACCCATTCCTTACCCCAACCCCCCACCCTACACCCACACCTCCCACCCCTACCCATGGGTGCTTCCCCCACACCTTCGATCCCCCACCTATGGCTGCCCCCCACCCATGGGTGCTCCCTTGACTCCTCACCCATGGTTGCTCCTCATTCTCCTCCTCTCCATCACCCCTATCCCCCAGTCCCCCACCCTACATCCAAGGGCACCACCCCCACCCATAGGTGTTCCCTACACCCCATCCTCCCCCACCTATGTCTGCCCCGCACCCACGGGTGCCCCCTTCATCCCCCTCCCCCGTTGCACCCAGGCCTCTCCGCCGCCGCCGGCATCGGCGTGGACGACCTGCGTCGCCTCTGCATTTTACGCATGAGCTTCGTCAAAGGTTGGGGCCCCGATTACCCGCGGCAAAGCATCAAAGAGACGCCGTGTTGGATCGAGATTCACCTCCATCGCGCCCTTCAACTCCTGGACGAAGTCCTTCACACGATGCCCATCGCCGACCCGCAGCCTTTGGACTGAAGCTTCGCCTTTCGCCCCTCCGGAGCGGCGCCTTTCATTCGCCTTCATTTGTTTTAATGGGGGGGTTTTGTTTGCAGGGCGCCGCGTCGCCATTGGGGTTTTCTGTTGTTGCTGTTGGGGGTTTTGGGGGTTCTGTTGGGGTTGGGGGGGAATAAAAGATGGATTCGGGTGCAGTGCGGAGCTTTGGTCTCATTAGCGGTGCTGGGAGTTCGTTAATTATCTCGTCAAGCTCATTAAGGGAACGCTTTGCTGCTCAGCGATGCCAGCAGTCGCCTCTGCAGTGCCGTCAGTGAATCAAGAATGCCATCCATCCTGCAATAATCCGCGCCATCGTTCCCGTTAGGGTGTTAATCAGTTGACCAATTAATTGTTAATTGTATTAATAATTGGGTTTGTCTATCAGTAGTCCCATTAATGGCATCAATATGGTCGATAATCCCATCTATCTTATCAATAATCCCATTAATCTTATCAATAATCC
>NW_024963687.1:0-2359 GCF_019238085.1 Lagopus leucura | reverse complement strand
CACGGGTCCGGATTTTGGGGGACGCTGTTGGGGTCTCTGCAGGTGGAGCCGCAGGCGACCATCGCTGAGATCAAGAATCTGTTCACCAAAACACGTATGGACGGGGGGGGGGGGGGAACAGGGGGGGCTGTTAGCGCTTTGGGGATAATCGGAGGGGGGGTGGGGACCCCTGTGCTGTTTGGGGTCACTGCTTGGGGAACACAGTTGGCAGCTGGGGACACTGTGTGTCACTTGGGGACCTCTGTGGCGTTAGGGGACACCCACACTGGGGCTCGGGGGGATCCCTGTGGCATTTGGGGACACTCCTGGGGACCCCATGACATCTGGGTACAGTCCTTGGGGACCCCCCTCTGGCAGCTGGGGACACTCTTTAGGGTCCTGGGGACCCCTGTGGCACTTGGGGACAATCTTTGGGGACCCCTGTGGCATTTGGGGACACTCTGTGGGTCTCTGGGGTGGTTGGAGACACTCTTTGCGGACTCCTGTGACATTTGGGGACACCTTTTGGGGACACCCCATGTTGGGAGAGGGAACGACGACCACGGTGTCCCTTTGGGGAGGACCTTCCTGTCCCCACGTGTCACCGCTGTCCCCTTGCAGACCCACAGTGGTACCCAGCCCGGCAGTCACTGCGCCTGGACCCCAGTGAGTGCCCCGCATCCCCTCCATGTCACCATTGTCACCGTGTCCCCTCATTGTCACTGCTTCCTCTGCATCCCCATGGTGTCACTGCTGCCCCCCTGCCCCTTCCCCATGTCCCCGTGGTGTCACCGCTGCCCCCCTGCCCCTTCCCCATGTCCCCATGGTGTCACTGCTGCCCCCCTACCCCTACCCCATGTCCCCATGGTGTCACTGCTGCCTTCCTGCCCCATCCCCATGTCCCCATGGTGTCACAGCGCCCTCCCTGCCCCCCCCCCACGACCGCACAGTGTCCCTGCTGTCCCCATGTCCCCCCCTCCACAGTGTCCCCACTGTCCCCATGCCCCCCCTCGGTGTCCCCGCTGTCCCCCCATCCCCGCTGTCCCCACAGAGGGCCGCTCTCTGAAGGACGAGGACGTTCTGCAGTCTCTGCCCGTGGGCACCACTGCCACCTTCTACTTCCGGGACCTGGGGGCGCAGATCAGCTGGGTGACGGTGAGCGGCTGTCTGTCCCCAAGCGTCCCTCTGTCCTTCCGTCTCTCTCTGTCCATCTCGCGTCCTTGCGCCCCTCTGTCCGTCCCGTGTCACCCGTCCATCCCACGCTCTTCTGTCTCTCAGTGTGGATTTCTGTCTGTCTGTCCGTCCCATGTCCTGCCCTTCGTTCTGTCCATCAGCGTGGCCTTCTGTTCCTCTGTCCATCCCTTCGTCCATCCCTCTGTCCATCTCTGTGTTGGTCTGTCTGTCCCATGTCCTTACCCTCTGTCCATCCCACGTTACCCTGTCCTTTTGTCTGTCCCTTTGTCCATCTCTGCATCCATCTCATGTCCCCTCACCATCCCACGTTCTTCTGGCCCTCGCTGTGGTCCTCTGTCCCTCTGTCCATCCCTTCATCCATCCTTCTGTCCGTCCCACATCCCTCTGTCTTTCTGTCCATCGATGTGATTTCCTGTCTCTGTCCCTTCCTCCGTCCACCCCACGTTTCTCTCTGTCCATCCCACGTCCTTCTGTCCGTCTCTCTGTCCTTCCATCCACTGCTCTCTCCATCCCACGTCCTTCAATCCCTGTCTGTCCCTCTGTCCATCCCACGTCCCTCTGTCTGTGCCTCCCTCCACCTCCCTCTGTCCGTCCCCAACTCCCTCTGCCCCCCGTCCCTCTGTCCCTCCCTACATCCGTCTCCATGTCCCCTGCCCCCCCCCCACCCCCACCCTGTCTGTCTGTCCGTCCTCAGGTGTTCCTGACGGAGTACGCCGGCCCTCTGCTCATCTACCTGCTCTTCTACTTCCGTGTCCCCTTCCTCTACGGCCCCCGCTATGACTTCACCGCCAGCCGGCACGCCGTCGTGCAGTGCGTGAGGGGGTGCTGGGGGGTCCTGGGGGGTCCTTGAGGAGGCCTGGGGGGCTATAAAGCATCCTGGAGGGGGGCGGTGGGTCTCACTGGATGGGTTTGGGAGGTTAAAGGGGTCCCTTGGGGAGGAAAGGGGTCCTGGGGGTGTCCTGAGGGTCCTGAGGAGGTTGAAGTGGGGACCCCACAGGAAGGGGTTCCAGGGGAGTCTTGGGGGGTTCTGGGATGGTCCCTGAGGTGGTCTGGGGGGGGAATAAAGGGGTCCTATGGGTCCTGGAGGGCACACTGGATGGGTTTGGGAGATCTGAAGGGGTCCCTGGGGGAGGAAAGGAGTCCTGGGGGTGTCCTGAGGGTCCTGGGGAGGTGGAAGGGGATTGCA
>NW_024963686.1:0-8602 GCF_019238085.1 Lagopus leucura | reverse complement strand
GTTGGAGGGCCTGTGAGGTCCTTGGGGCCTGGTGCTGGGGTTTTGCAGCTGGGGGATGGAAGGCTGATTAGGGATTGCTGTCCTCAGCCTGTTCTCTCCTTGAGAGAACCACAGAATGAGTGGTTGGAGGTGAAGCCAAGCCTTCCATGGCAATGCACAAAGCACAGGTGGCTGTTAGCTGTGCCTGTAGAGATGTAGTTTGAACAGATTTGATCTCTTCTACTTTTACTGCTGTACTGGTTCAAACTTATGAGGAATCTTATTGGCGGCATCAGGGAGACAGTGTGATAAAATGGCCTCTGATATAGAGTTGTGTCATAGGAACTGTGTTGAATGGACTTCTTCCATGTGGAAGAAATTTCTGCAGTTGACATTCTATTTAATTTGGCATAGTTTATGTCTCAAAGTCTTTTTAGTGAGAAAACTTGGAATGTTGTGTATGGTGGAGGGAAAGAAGCCCAAGCATCTTTTAATAAGGTTTGTAAGAAGGGTTATAACCAGAGGTGCTAAAGTGCTTTGTTGTTCATTTGTAATGATTCTTTTGAAAACACAAGAATAATTCTGGAAACTGCATTTGCTCCCTTGCAGAGATACTTTATCAAAATATGTATTTTTTGTAGAGGAAAGAATGTGGAAGGGTGGAACTTCTTAGCTTCTTTGCAGTAGCTAAGCCTACTTTGCAGGCCTGCTGTCACCCAAACATTTGTGTTTTTCTTTTCAGTTCATTTATGAGAAAAACAAAGTCTGTGCTGTGTTTGTTGACAGTGCTAGCAGAGATTCCTTGTTAAAATAAATGGAAATCACTTTGTTACCATGGTGGGCAGTGGTAATGGCTGGCCTTTGCCAGGCCATTGTGGCAGAGGGCTCTGAAATGGGCTCAGATATGGCTTGGAGCCTTGCTGGCAGCAGCGTGGTGGCATCACCACCAAGTCCTGCAGAGGCAAGATTTGCAACTCCTAATGCATGATCCTGAAAACTCACGGACCTCCCTGTAGATAACCCACATGTGATGTTTTTAATACTCAGTTGTCTCAATCTAACACTTCCCGTAGCTGAAACCTGACTGCTGTAGGAAAGTCAGGTCGTGTATTTTGCTACAGACTTCAGTTTTGATAGCGGGCAGTTTGGAGGTATGCGGAAAATCATCCCTATGGGTTTGTTGGATTTGTGGGGAAATGTACAGAGTGAGAGCTAGAGACAGGAGTCACTTGAGGTTATGCTGTAGAGGAGTCACAGCAGGTGAGATGGAGTAGCTTTCAGTCTGCAATTAACTCTGTTGAGGCAGCAGTTTGTTCCAAGTAGGTGGAACAAATGTTGGTATCTTAGTCAACACAGGCCTTTGACCTGACATCTGAGCTTTTGTTTGGCACCATTTACAGCAACTTTGCCTTGGTCATGTCTGTTTTGGCTGTGGGATGAATAGTCTTCAACTAGTCTTTTTTGTTGCATTCTTTTCCCAAGAGCCTCTCTTGGGCTAAGACCCAATGTGAAAGTGAGCAGGCCAACGTACAGTGCTTGTTCAGTACTTAAGAACACACTCAGATAAACCTGTGTTTCATGAAAGATGTAGAAGATGCTATTCATACATGTAGATACAGGCATAGCTATGGTAAATAGCTAAAAAGAGATAATTTTTATCTCTTACAATGGTTCCATAGTATATTCTTTCAGTCATGCAAAGGCCTGAAGTTTATAAAAATGAAGGAAGCTTTCTTCTCTAAAATACTTGGATTATTAAATTACTCTATTTTGAGGTCTTCTTGACTATACCATCTGCTTTTACTGCAAAATCAGTCCACAGCAGGGCTGCATAAGGTTAAATGCTGCACACAAGAGTGTCCTATTGCCACAGAGTGAGTACCTTGTGCAGAGAGCAGGTAGCTTTGTAATGAGTTTCAGCTGGGTCTCTGTGGCTCATCCAGTGCAGGGAGCTGGTCTGTTTGAGAGACAGTTCTTGAACTTCACCAGATGGGATCTAACCACTGTTCCAATGAGAAGCCTTTTCACCACAGGAAGGCTTTTCCTTTGGCTGAAGTGTTTGTTGGTGAAACCCTGAATGTAGATCTGAATGCGTAGCTCATGGCTAGTTCCCCATTCCTTGTAGGAAATGCCAGAAATGGAAGCATCCAAGTAGGAGTGATTCAGGTGGTTCTGGTAGAGCTGCTGTGAGTATAAAAATTTGGTTTCAACAAGTTTTCACCCCAAACTCTAAAGTGGGCTAAAAATTGCCCCCTCTCCCTCTGAATGTATGATTAAAATCATACAGTATTTAGCTAAAGAAACTCTCCAGGATTCCTGCCGGCTGCTGTGTGAAGCTGAAGGGGTCTGGCAGTTTTGCTGCTGTTGATCAGTGAGGATGCTAATGAAATTAATAGGATTAGATCATCTTCCTGTGGCAGCTTTGTGGGCTCCTGGTGCTCCTTGGCGAGCTAGACTGTCCTGGGAGAGGCAGGCTGGAGCTCAGGTGACAGGAAACCAGCACATCCTCACTTCTAGCTCCCTGCTGCTGAGTAACCAGGTGAATTGCTGCAAAATGGGCAGATATCCAGCCCTGCCTCTGCATTCTGTCAAAAGATCAGTGTTTCTGTTAAATGTTAGAATTGCAAATTTTATCATATCTTGATTTTGATCTTGCTTACTCCTGACTTGGAAACAAGCTTCTGTTCTTTGGATGAACAAGCAAAAGCTACAAGTTCATCGCTGCCTCGGAGGTGAGCCAATGCCTTTTGCTCATTAGAGTTTATTAGTCTGAGTTGCATGCTGTATCAAGCACAGACAGCTCCTAGCTGTCTTGGAAAGCAGACAAATCTCTGCTCATGCTGTGGTGAGATCCCTGGCCTGTGTAGTCAGGGAAGGTGTGCTGTCACTTGTGGACTTTCCTGCAGTCCCCTGTGCCTGTACAGCAGTGTGGGTGGGTATGTTCATGCACGCAGTTGTAACTTGTTGCATGTATGAGTGGACATAACCTTGATGTTCTTCTTTCACGGGCAGGAAGTGTTGTGATTTGATTTTTAGTACAGTATAGTATAGTATTCAATGCCATCTTTGCATTTCTTCTTTAAAGGGGATGATTTGAAATGAAATGCCTTTGTCTCTTGAAAACCTTGATAAACTCAATCTACATACCTGAGTTCCATTTGAACACTTCTTAAAATTCTTTGAGTGATATTGTCCAATGTATTCAGCTTGACTGCAGTAAACGATCTAGAAAGACAATGCAATTCATTGTAGCTTTCTTCATAGCAAACTCTTGCTGTTAGTTTCACTTTATTTTAGGGAGGAAGAATATGTCCTTCTCCATCATCAGTTTTTTTTTTTTTTTTTTTTTAATGTAATGTTTGAATATATGGAATTGTGTGAAGATAGCTTACCTTTTGGTAATGGCTGTTGTATTACTGTGAAAGATCTGCTTTTCAAATACAAGCTATTGAACTGAAGAGTGTTCTGTTTTGTGCTAGTAGTAGTGTACTATGGCATAGCTTTCATAGCCCCCAGGTCTCCTGGGTACCTTTTGTAGTATGTAGGCAGTTTGTGTTAACCTAAGTGGTGCTGGGCTTTGCTTCTTAGCCTTGATGCTATGTTTGCAATAATTGCTGCAGATGCCTACTGAAAGGGAGATGTGAAAACGAACACATACCCCAAGATCTAAAGCGGTGCGTTCTTGTTACTTCTTCCCCCAAGTGAGTCTGTGTAAGACATGCTAATTTGATGACTATTTTTAATGGTGATCTTTTGAAATCAGTATTTGAATGTTCATCTGACATCTCTTGAATGTCTCGAGGAAGGCTGGGAGTGATCTCTCAGCAGATGACCAACACATTGGTATCTTTGTTCTGTGGCCCATAAAATCTATTCTTACGTAGATTGGTCCTCTCTGCAGAATTGTCAGATATCTACAGCGTGTTGTGTTTGTCAGCAAAGCAGATAAGCGTTATTTTTCTGTGAAAGTCGAGAGTCCTCTGACACCAATACAAACGTGTCATCCTCCAGATGGATTAGAATGAGAATGTGTTCTGGGCAGAAGGGGAAGGAGACGGGTAAAAAAAAACAAACAAACCACATCGTGGCCTGAAATGTGTTTTTCTTGAAGACATTTTAGTAACTATTCAAATCACCAACTGGTTCAATTTCACATTGTAAAGCAAGGGGATGAAACAATGGAGTACATATTTTCAGAAATGAGGTAAGATAGGTGGTGGTTTTTTTTTTAATGTGAAAACCTGTGTCTTCATTCCTGTGACAACTGGAAAAAGGGAAATTTTGCTTCCTATAGCTGCATTCGGTGTTTCATTATTGTGTTCTTAAAGACTCACCTTTCATTTGGAGGAAGGAGACGTTTCACAGCTGTGAGAAAACAGGAGCAGAGACAAAGCTTGGTGGAGTGGAAACAGACTAATTATCATGGAACGTGATTTTATATGAGCCATTTGGGTGCAAGTTTACCAGATCTTGGCTTTTGAGCCTTGTTTGCAGCAATTTTCTGATTCTGTTTTGTGGAACAAGTTGGATAGTCCAGATGTTAAGACTTAAGACCAGATATGGCTTTTAATTGTCACCTGATTATATTGAGCATTACTGCACTACTACTGCTACTGCTAAACTGTGAGTAGGAATTTTAAAGTATTTGCTTCTCAGGCAATATTTTTGCTATTTTGACATCAAAGGTGATATGAGAAACATCTTTCCAGAAGGTTCTAAACATGAAGGAAGATGTTGAAATGTACTAGTATTAGTAAGGTATCTCTCTGTAATAGAAGTGCTGAGGCACGGCTGAACCTGTGATGGAGCACCTGGTGGGAAGGCAGGACCAACTCAGGGGAGCTCAGGTGCTTGCAATGTACCTGAGTAACCAGAAGGGGTGAAGCAAGGATCCATCCCTTCCCAGACCTCATTTATGGGTTGGCAGTGGAGGCTGGAGATCCCTGCCTACCTGAGGCCTTCCAAAGGTTAGCAGCTCTTTTCCTTCATTTCTGTGTCCTCTGCATTTGGGCTTGTTCTCATTTGCTGTAGCTGAAGGCTTTGCCACCCTGCTATTACTGTGGTGCTTCCCATCCTATTATAGCATTACACCCTGTGTTCCACAACAGACTGTAGAGTTCAGCATGGGTTTAATTTTTCAGAGCAACTTCATTCTGTAAAACTGAGACTGATTATGAGGGAGAAATAGTCTTACCTATAACCTTACTCGAGGTTATCATTTCTCTGGGTATTCTGTCTTATTCTAAATGGGAACAGGGGATTATCAAATCTGAACGGTATGGATAGCTGTGTTGGATTTCCATATATGCAAAACATCTGTATTTGCATCTGCAGAATTTCTGTTTTGTCTAATACAATCCTACAGAGTGTGTTGTTATCTGCTACATGTGTGGTTCTTTCTTTTCAGGAAATCCTATTCAGAAATCTCCCCCTGGTTTTATCTTGAGCATGGCTGGACAGTACAGCTTTGATTTTTGGAACTGTCATCTTCATCTCACCCTCATAACCCGATAGATCTATGCTGGCAATCTCACACAAGATAAATTGGGCAATGTGTGAAGTACGTATTGTAGGAGAAAAAAGAAAAGCTTGTTGCTGTTTTTTTATTATTATTTTTATCCCTTAAACTGCAAAATGCAGGCTATAGTAGGTGTTGGCTATCCCCTGGTCTAGGAGGAGAGGTGTTGGCTAGGAAACATGAAATTTTGCATTTGGATCTAGCAGATCTGGCAAATCTTCTAAACTAGACCAAATTACTTTTCTACTATTTCCATGTTTCCCAGCCCTAGGTAGCACTGTGACATGGTGCTCAGCAAGGTGGAAGTTGATGCTGGGCTCCATAGTATGCACAGAGATCTCTGGACACATCTGCACTGTTAGCATTCTTAAGACAGATTTAAGACAGTGTTAAAATGTTGTATACACAAGCAGACTATAGCAGTTGCAGGGGAAAAAAAGCTTATTTAATGAAGCTTTGTGAATATGCCATCTAACTGAATGAAGCATTACTCCATTAATAAGAAGTACATTTAGAAGTTTCCAGGAGACTCAACTAGAATTCTGGCTTCACAGCTTGTAGCTGTGACAGCTTGTGGAAATGCAGCCCTTTGACCCAGAAAGAAGTGGAAATGTATCGAACTCTTTGCAGGTAGCAATTTCATTGTGTCAGTTACCCATTGTTCATGACCTAGGGAAAACAAAATACATCACATACCTGGCACAGAAGGATTATATCAACCGTTTGCTTTGAACACGCTCCAGTCAGGCTCCTATTCAGCACACAATGCTGCTGCAGACCGTATTGAAGTTCATAGTGACGTATTTTTGTTCCTGTGGCAGGGGAATGCTTTTTTTTGAATTAAAAAACAAAAAAACAACCAAAAAACCCTGAATTAAATGGGCTATTTATTGATCTTAATAAGGCCTTTAATCTTGTGAGTCGTAAAACTCTTGTAAAGTGATTTCTCTTGAGAGGCCTGTGGAGTTCCTGCTGTTTGTGCAGGAGTGCAGGCTGCTAGTGACAGATGCGTTACTAGTGAACAAAATCGGTTTTGAAGTCTTCAGGTTGTATGCTACTTGGTGAGCTCACAGTTCAGCTGATGATGAAACTTTGAGGAAATGGCTCAAATATAGTCTTTAGCACCTTCTAACCTGAAAAGATAAAGCATGCAAAAACATATTGATACCATTTTCAAAAGTGCTTTTGTTGTTTTGCTGAAAGTAAATGAGATGGCATGAATCATTTCAGGAAAGCAAGAGGATACAGTTACAAATGTTGGAGATGGACTTTGATATATGAGATCTGTTTTAAAAATATTTCTTCCTATTTTATTATGTTGCTCGTTATGTTTTATTATATTATTGAGCCTCAGAAATGACCTCAGGTTTTAACATCTGGCAAAAATAGGAGGTGTTATTTTTGGAGTGACCTATGTATTACATCAAAACAATTATTCTTCAGTATTTTGTTGTCAGTACTCAGCTTTTTGCCTAAGTAAAATGCCATTAACTTAAACAGAAGCATTTTGCTTTAGTTATGTGTTTGTCTTGGCAGGTGTTCCTCAAGCAGCATGAAAGTGTTCAGCCCCTACCATCAGGTGCAGAGGAAAGGGAGGTGTTTGTTTCCTGTGCAGTGATTAAATTGCCAATGGTGTGCCAAGAGTGTGTGCAGACCATTGTTGAATTAAGACCAGAGCCAGTTGTATTTACCTGTCAGGTGATGGCTTGCTGTGCCTGTGCTAACATTGAACCAGGTGATCTCAGTGTGCCCCTACCTCCTGGATATTTGCAGTGTTTTGCTTTCACACCTTGTCTAGATGGCAGAGGCAGCAGCAACTACGAAGCTGTCCTGTAGACTAACAGGGAGAGGTGTCCCCTCTCAGCCAGTTCTTAGATATTTCTCCTTTTGTCTCATCCTTTTTTGTGAAGGCCTCTGATGCAGGTGGTGCCTATAGAGGTTTGATTTGTTGTTGGTGCAGTGGGCTTGATTCATCTTAGCTCAGTTCAGTTGGGATTACCTGGGGAGGATGGAGACTTGCAGCCTCTCTGGGTGCTGATTCCGCGTCTGACCACCCTTGTGCTTGTCTGGCAGTTGTCCGTGCTCCAGTGTGAGCCTGGTGCCCCTGCTCCTTCCAGCACTGAGTACCTGGGAGCACTGTCATGCTCTGTGTTCACATGCTCCCAGTAGGCAGCTGTAGTCAATGCTCAGATCCTCCCTGAGCCTTCTGAAAGCAAAGCAGAGGCCTCTCCCTCACACTGCCCTGGAATGCCCTGTGCCCTTCCCAGCCCTCGTTCCCTCGGATAGGCCCATAGACTGATGGATGAAATGTGAAAATGATGAACCCTGCTGCTCACTTCAGCTTTGCCTGTCCAGGTCAGGAGGAAACCTCAGAAATGACCTCAGGTTTTAGGTGTATTGCCATGCCAAGTATGAGCTGCTACTCTGTTTCTGAGCTTGTGTGCTCAGTGTGTGGTTCTCCCCAGGAGCAGCTGCTTCTGTCCCTTCTTTGGTTTCTTCTCCTGCCCTGGGCAGATGGGGAGGGGAGCAGGAAGGATGGGCTCATGGAGCCTTGTTCTGTCAAGAGAAGGATGATGAGGAAATGGAGGCTCTGTGTGAGCCCATGGGATGGCCCTGATTTGGTGCTGTTCCTCCCGGCTAAGGGTGAACTTACGGGATCCTCGCAGCCCTGCGGTGTTTGAGGTCCCTCTGTCAGACTCGTCCCGCTGCCCCGGCTCAGCAGCTCCGAGGATGGCAGTCCCTGCCCTGCCCTCTTGCTCAGGACTTGGTGAAGAAGAGATGAGAGGAGTTGGGAAGGGACGAGGGAGGGGGTTGGGAAGGAAGGACTCGTAGGAGCCTTGGCTGTGAACAGAAGAAGGACCAGGCAATGGAGGCTCCCCGTGAGCCCGCAGGATGGCCGTGAGCTGGGGCTCTCGCAGGTAAGGGCAAACTTACAGGACGGGAGGATCAGCGCCGGCGTCGAGGCGGCCGTTTCGCGGGAGGTGGACGGATCCTGGCGCCCCTGCAATGAAATTTGAGGCGCAACCTCTTCCTGGTTGGCCTGGCAGCAGCAGAGAGCTGGCCGGTCTGCCCCGATGGAGGTGGATCCATTTCCATCAGCTCTTC
>NW_024963685.1:0-1136 GCF_019238085.1 Lagopus leucura | reverse complement strand
ACGCCCGTTTTGGCCTGTCTCTTCTGGGCAATGTACCTGTAGAAGGTTTTCTTATTGTTTTTCACTTCCCTTGCCAAGTTCAGTTCTGCCTGCGCCTTGGCTTCCCTGATCCCACGTCTGGGATCCAGATCCTGGATCTGCAAGTCCGGACGGCATCCCTGTACTCTTCCCAGGTGACACAGCCTTGTTTCCAGAGCTTATTATTGCTATTTAGCCAAGAAAAAAAATATTATAAATAAATCACTGAAAAAGTAATGTCTCCCATTTCTTTCTGTGGAAGCTACAATGATCATGAAGAGCTAAAGAATACTATCTGACAGAGCAAATTCTCAGCTACAAAACACTATTTTTCAATATAGTCATCGCCATTAGCTATGCATTTCCACCAGTGATAAACAAGAGCCTGCAAGCTGGACTCATAAAAATCTCCATGACCATCTAGAATGCAACTTGTCTTTCACGTTGATGTTACCACTACTGAAACACACCACTCTACTGTGCTCGCATCCACTTTCTGGACTCCATACGTGTTCAGGAAACATCAATGGATGTCGGTAGGTACAATGTTTTTCACGTGGAGAAATTCAATTGCACATGTTTGCTTCATATGCATTTTCATGTCAGACACCATTTGTCCATCTGTCCCCGTGCTGCCATGTGTTGCATTAAAACAAAACGTAGCAGAATACTGGTGAGAAATTTCAATCTCTACAGCTATATCAACAACAATTTTTCTCACTCTGATAGTTTTGAGATTTAGCAAGACAAGACAGACAAGGAGATGCAGATCTAATACTGGTAATTTACTGAGCATGGGAATATAAAGCTACAGTGATGCCCATAGTGCCAACTTTCTTGTTTAAGATTTTTTTTCCTAACTTATGTATAAATGGAAATATTTTTACATGGTTTATGCTGAGTAATTTATAATCAGAAAATACATTATTTCATTACTTACTAAAACCTATAACCCCCCCAAACCTCTATGTGGGGACCAAGGAGGTAAATCCCTCCCCACTGTAAGGGCAGAGCAAGTCCGAGAGTGCCTCCTTAGACTGAATGAATACAAGTCTATGGGGCCGGATGGCGTGCATCCCAGGGTCCTGAAGGAGCTGGCTGAGGTGGTTGCCGAGCCG
>NW_024963684.1:731-1427 GCF_019238085.1 Lagopus leucura | reverse complement strand
CCCCCCACTCACGTGGGATTTGGACCAGTAGATGAAGACCTCCCCCACCATCCGGAACAGCTCCTCCGCGTCCGCGTTGGGCTCCGTCAGCCACTTGGCCCTGTCCCAGCGACGTCCCCAAGGCCACCATCAGCCCCAATTATGGCCGCCACCGGCCCCAGTGACGTCCGACCGCCCCAGTGACATCCCCATGGCCCCAACGATGTCCCCATGGCCACCACCAGCCCAGTGATGCCCCCGATGGCCCCAGTGATGTCCCCATGGCTCCAATGATGTCCCACCAGCCCCAGTGACATCCCCAAAGCCCCAGTGATGTTCCCATGGACCCAGTGATGTCCCCACCGCCCCAATGACGTCCCCATGGCCACCACCAGCCCCAATGACGTCCCCATGGCCCCAGTGACGTCCCCATGGCCCCAATGATGTCCCCACCGCCCCAATGACGTCCCCATGGCCACCACCAGCCCAATGATGTCCCCATGGCCCCAGTGACGTCCCTATGGCCCCAATGATGTCCCCATGGCCCCAATGATGTCCCCACGGCCCCAGCGATGTCCCCATGGCCACCACCAGCCCCAGTGACGTCCCACCGCCCCAGTGACGTCCCTATGGCCCCAATGATGTCCCCACGGCCCCAGTGATGTCCCCATGGCCACCACCAGCCCAATGATGTCCCCATGGCCCCAGTGACGTCCC
>NW_024963684.1:0-631 GCF_019238085.1 Lagopus leucura | reverse complement strand
CCCTATGGCCCCAATGATGTCCCCACCGCCCCAATGACGTCCCCATGTCCACCACCAGCCCAATGATGTCCCCATGGCCCCAGTGACGTCCCCATGGCCCCAATGATGTCCCCACCGCCCCAATGACGTCCCCATGGCCACCACCAGCCCCAATGACGTCCCCATGGCCCCAGTGACGTCCCTATGGCCCCAATGATGTCCCCACCGCCCCAGTGACGTCCCCATGGCCCCAACAATGACCCCACGGCCCCAGCGATGTCCCCATGGCCACCGCCAGCCCCAGTGACGTCCCCACGGCGCCGTCCCTGACCGGTTGTTGTCGACGTAGCGGATGAGCAGCGGGTAGAGGGCGTAGAGGTCGCGGCAGAGCACGGAGAACTCGTCGCGGATGAGCAGCTCCGCGTCCTCGGCCTCCGCCTTGGCCTCCATGCGCAGCTGCTCCTCCTCCGACACCACCTTCCCGGCCCGCTTCTTCAGCTTCTCCATGGTGGGGATGAAGTGCGTGCGCAGCAGCTCCGGCTTCGCCTTGCTGACGATGGGCTGAGCGAAAACTGCGGGGACGGGACGGCGCCGCCGGAACCACGTCAGCACCAGGAGCCCAGCGGGACCCAGCAGAACCAACCAGGACCCA